>NW_007736768.1:33502-53467 GCF_000696425.1 Galeopterus variegatus
AAGCCTCTTGTACAGGTTCAGTAGGTCAACCTGTTTGTTGGTCCACCACTCCCCTCGTTCATATATCTGATGGAGGAGGCCCTCAAGGCAAAACTAGAATTCTAAAAGTGGAAACAAAAATTCAAGAAATGCATGACATTTTGTTTCCTGAACTTACCTATCACCCCGTGGCCCTGCCCAAGAACAGGGGTGATTTAGAGCTTGATCCTCAGACCTCCAACCTTCTTTATGCAACTCATAAGTTGCTTAAATCCACCAATTCTGATCTTGCTCAAAATTGTTGGCTCAGTCTGATAGTAGGACAGCCTGTCCCTGTTGCTTTTCCCGCTTCATTTCTTAATTATTCTGTTTGTCATCAGTGTTCACTAACTTTCCCTTTGCAGGTACAACCTTTACAGTTTTATAATGCTACTTGTTTCATTTCCCCTTTAGTTAATAATAGTTTTGAGGTCGACGTTGGGATTGCTACATTTGCAAATTGTCAGTTGTTTATCAACATTTCTACTTCCTTATGTTCCCATAACAGTTCGGTTTTTGTCTGTGGTAGCAATAAGGCTTATACCCAATTACCCACTAACTGGACAGGGTTATGTATTTTGGCTTTCCTTCTGCCTGATGTAGATATTA
The DNA here is from genome assembly GCF_000696425.1 of Galeopterus variegatus. Taxonomy (NCBI): domain Eukaryota; kingdom Metazoa; phylum Chordata; class Mammalia; order Dermoptera; family Cynocephalidae; genus Galeopterus; species Galeopterus variegatus. The sequence goes on from NW_007736768.1 coordinate 34,130, forward strand.
TATCTGGGAGCAAGCCTGTCCCTGTCCCTACTTTTGAGCATATAGCTGGAAGATCTAAAAGGGCTGTACAGCTTATTCCTTTACTTGCTGGTTTGGGAATTTCTGCAGCAGTTGCTACTGGAACTGCTGGTCTCACCCATTCTCTATCTCCATATACAAAATTGTCTACCCAGCCGATTTCAGATGTACAAGCCCTTTCCCAAACCATACAGGACCTCCAAGACCAATTAGATTCCCTGGCAGAAGTAGTCTTGCAAAACAGAAGAGGTCTCGATTTACTAACTGCTGAACAAGTAGGTGTTTGTTTAGCCCTACAGGAAGGATGCTGCTTCTATGCCAACAAGTCCGGGATAGTTCGAGACCATATCAAACAACTACAAGATGACTTAGAAAAGAGAAGAAACAAGTGGCAGAAAACCCCCTTTGGACTTGACTTAATGGATTCCTGCCTTATCTCTTACCCTTTTTAGGGCCGCTTGTGGGCTTGCTTCTTTTGCTTTCTTTGGGGCCCTTTTTACTTAGTAAAGTCACAGCCTATGTTAAACAACAAATCAAGACTATTCAGGCAAGGCCTATACAGGTCCATTATCAACGCCTTGAGATGCAAGAACAAAGTGGTGCCTATATATCACCACATTCACCTAAACAAATGTTGCCTCTGTGAGCTGAACTGGATAGCCAAAGTCGGGTAAGAGGATGAGTCCCTGCACCACCCTAAACAAAAGGCTGCCATTAATGGCAAACCATTTCTATGATGGGTACTGTGCTTGGGATGGGTTACCCCAACCTAAGACAGGCACAGTTACTGAGCAGTTCTCTTGGCTTGAAAAAATAAAAAAGGGGGACCTGTCAGGGGCCAAAGAGCCCGGTCATAGCCTGCCCAGGGTCATGAAGCCCTGCCAATAGCCCTCTGGCACTAAAGATATAAATGCTGTGAACTTTCCGCCATTTTCTCCTTCTTACTGCTTGCACAGCCCTAGGCATAGATCACCACTGCTTTGCTTTAGATAGCTGAGAAATGTTCCATTTCCTGGAATGATTTGCCCTGTGCTTTTTCCCAGAAAACATCTGCATACTTCCTTATCTGCTGATTCCCTCCTGCTGGCTATATAAGCCATGACCTTCTGGCTAATAGACGAGACTTGATCAGAATACTGTCTTGTCTCCATTTCTCATATCTCTTGTCTCATCCAATTCCCACTCCCCCCTCCAGGGTCTGCATTGAATATCCCACGGGTAGGGACACTCAATCTGATTCAGAAATCCACAAAAGAAAATTCTTTCTTCACATATGCATGAGACTCCTCCTGAGCCTTCTGCCCCTTCCATGTCCAATTCAGAGTCTGATGATCATTATGAACTTTCTGATGATGAGACTGAGATTCCAAACCTGAATTAGAAGGGAAATGTCTTATTCAATCTAAGTCATACTCACCATTACCTAAGACCCCTGACAATCCAAAATTGGATGTTTTGGATGATCTTATTCAAAAACTGGAGGCATGCTTACAGAATGGACGAGCTTTCCCTGTTGTACAGCAGAAATCAATCCCTCCATCTGCTTCTGCCCCTGGCATTCCACATCGTATTTTTAAATTTCCAAATTCGCCTCAAATGACAAAGATTATGTTAGATGCTGATTCAGGGGCTCCCAAAAAGATTCTTACTGACACGCCTCCTAATGGATTTTTTTATTTTCCCATTTTAAGACAGGAAATACTTCCTAATGAAGAATTTCCTAATGGATATTTTCAGGTACAATATGATCCTGTCACTTTTCAATATTTGAAGATACTTAAGCAGGCTGTTAGTACTTATGGTGTTACCTCACCTTATGTTACTGAGCTTTTAATATCTTTGGCTGAGGACAATTTACTTATCCCAAAAGATTGGGAAATGCTTGCTCATATGACTTTGGAATTTCCTCAATACATATAGTTTAAATCATGGTGGTGAGATGAAGCAGAAAGGGTGTCTTGCTTAAACGCTTATCAGCATAATGGAGGGCCTGATGTGGAACAACTTACAGGTACTGGTGCCTGGGCTGATCTTCAACAGCAATGTCAAATGAACCCTGCTGCCCTTGCCCAATTAAAGGCAATTTCCTTTCTGGCTTGGCAGTGGTTTCAAGACTCAGGATAATCCCCCTAAACTTTTGTTAAGATAGTGCAAGGTCCTAATGAACCCCATACTGATTTTTTGGCTCGGCTTCATGTTGCTGTCAAAAGAGCAATTTATAATGAGCAAGCTCAGGCTGTTATGCTCGAGACTTTTGCATATTAAATGCTAATTCAGGCTGTAAAATGCTAATACAACCAATCAAACAATCTGGAGGAGGTATTGATCAATTTAAAAGGGTATGTCGAGATGTTGGTTCAGGAACATTCAATGCCAGTCTTCTTGCTGCTGCCCTCCATTTTGGGTTTGAAATTTGTTCATTACATGGATGATATTTTAATTGTTTTGCCTCCAACTTTTTCTTGCCCTGAATTGTTACAGATTATTCACACCACACTTCAGTATTTTGGTCTTTTAATTGCGCAGGATAGGATTCAATCACAGCCTCCTTTTTCTTATTTAGGACAAAATATTACTGAAGAAATAATTATTCCCCCGAAGGTACAAATTCGAAGGGATTCATTGTGGACTTTTAATGATTTTCAGAAGTTATTGGGAGATATAAATTGGTTTTGCCCTTTATTGGGTATCCCTACATGTGTCTTGCATCATTTATTTTCAACACTAGAGGGCGATCCAACCTTGGACAGCCCTCGAATCCAATAAGCTCAATTACAAAGAATTACTGACTATACAAATTTATAACTTGTGAATTTTCATACACCTCATTCACTGACTGGTGTGTTACTACAACAAGATAATATTATTGAATGGCTTTTTCTTTTGCATAAAACTACTAATTCATTGGAAACATATATAGATACAATTTCTGTTTTGATTACTAAAGGACGGCTCTGTTTTCTTCAATTAACTGGTCAATATCCTTGTATTATTGTACTGCCTTTGTCTCACAGAGACACAAACCTTATATGCTTTCAATGTATGGTGGCAATTGGCTGTTAGTGAATTTTTAGGAATTTTTACACTTCATTATCCTTCTCATAAGATGTTTCAATTTCTGCAGAGAACGTCTTGGATCCTTCCTCATTGTGTTACATTTTCTCCTATATCTAATGCAAAAACTTATTTCACAGATGCTAACAATTTTGGCCTGGCAGGATATACAGACACAGTAAACCATAAAGTCCCTCAAAGTCCTTATACTTCGGTTCAGAAAGCTGAATTATACGCTATATATTTACTTTTAATTGATGTATGAGATAGTCCTTTGAATATTCTTTCACATTCCCAATATGTTGTACAAGTGGTACAAACTATAGAAACTGTTACTGTTCCTTCTGATTCTAATGAATCACATGTTTTATTTTGTTTACTGCAGCAAGTTATTCACTCCCGTTTCTCACCTCTTTTGTTATGCACATTCGCACTCATACCAATTTGCCTGGACCGTTGAGTAAAGGTAATGCATTAATCGATGCTCTTGTAGGTTCCGTTTTGCAGGCCACTGAGGCTCATTACCATTTTGATTGTAATGCTCGCTCTTTACATCATGATCATCATATTTCATGGAATCAAGCCCGTGCGATAGTACAACAATGCCCCATATGTCAAAAGTTAGATGCAGTTCCTTTATCGGCCAGGGCCAACGACCATGGGAATGCTCCTTTACAGTTATGGCAAGTGGATGTTACTATTGTTCCTGAATTTGGTAAATTGAAATATGTTCATGTTTCTGTGGATGCTTTTTCAGGCTTCATGGGCAACACTGCTGGCATCTGAGTGCGCTGATGCAGTTATTTCTCATCTCTTAGAGGCCTTTGCTGTCATGGGGATTCCTATACGGTTAAAAATGGACAATGCCCCTTCATATTTATTTAAGAAATGTCAGTTATTTTTCCAGGCCTATAATATCAAACATTTTACTGGTATCTCTTATAATAGCACAGGTAAAGCCATTGTTGAATGGCATAATAACACTTAAATCTTTATTACAAAAACAAAAAGGAGAAGACTATATGGAATCCCCAAGATGATGAATAGCCCAAGCTCTATTTACTCTTAATTTTTTGAATAGAAATGCCGAAAATTCAACACCAGCTGAAAGACAATGGGCACATGTATCTAGTGAACCACTACAACAACCTATATATTATTATCATACACTCAAATCCCTTTGGCTTCCGGTGCTAGTTAACGATTGGGGCAGAGATTATGCTTATATCTCCACAGATACTGAATCCTTTTGGATACCGGATAAGAGGATTAAACTGAGAAGTGGCTCAAAAGAGAAAGAAGGAAATGGAAGAGGTTCAGAAAGGCATAGCAGATCTTCAGATTGAACCAAATAGCCAGAAAATGTTTCGTTATCTGCTACCAAGCACTCAAATGGTGACTATACCAACTTGGGGACAGACAAAGAAATTGACTCAAGAAGCGAAAAAGATCACTGAAGAACATGGTCATGGGGGTAATGCATCGGCAATGTTTTTGGCCAGGATGGTTTTGGTGTCCACTCAGGTTGGTTTTGTCACTGCTGATAATCATACTTATTGGGCCTATATTCCACATCCTCCCATTAATCAGGCCATTTCTTGGTATGATGCCCCATTGTTAGTGTATGCTAATGAATCTAGATGGAGGCCTGGACCTTATTCCCAGTGAGGACCTTTAAGCCTGAAGAGGAAGAGACTAATGTTATAAATTATACAGTGGGATCAGGGGACACCTCCTGTTTGTATTGGACATGGAGATCATTGTCTTAAAGTTGCACCCCAGGCATGGTTAACTGTTACAAGAAATACTACAAAAAAGGAACGGTTACAACGACCATTTTTGTTAAGGGCCTATAGTTTCCACAATTCTTCATTTGATCCAAACACTTCTGTACCCCATATTCCTCCCTGTCAAACACTTAGTCTGAATCAGTTGCCCCAATGGACTCCCTGGACTACTTGTAGGGGAGAAACAGCCCGAGTACTGGTTAATACTTCCTATGGAAATGTCATTGATTGGAGTCCTATTGGCTCTGCTTGTACCAAAGGCCACGCTTCGGATCTAAAGTGGAATAAACATAATCATACTATAAGTACTATAGGAAATCAGTCTATTGTATGGCACGGTGTAGTATTTGCACCTCCATTTCCTCATTTACCATATTATCCATTACAAAAAGATTTGTGGGAACTTTCCACATCTTTATATCCTTTACATACATGGATTAGAGGTATGATTAATTCCTCATCAAACTATCCCTTACACTTTACTGTAAACAGTTTCATATATGTTCACAGTTATGTACAATTACCTTATTTAATGATGATTGGACAAATTAATTGGAACCAAACCACTGGTGAGATAAAATATTTAGGTAATTGCTCATTATATACTTGTTTAAATCATACCATGAACATTAATTTTTTAAAGATAGTTTATATATCTTTTTTTTTTCCTTTTTTTGTCTTTTTTTGTGTCCAGCAACGGATCACAACCCTCAGTGTCGCGCCCATACCGGACCGGGACCGGCAACGGGATCACACCCCTCGGTGCTGCACCCGCACCTCGCTCAGCCAGTGAGCGGGAACCGGTCTGTATGTGGGATCCGAACCCTCAGCGGGAGCGCCGCTGCACTCCCAAGCAGTGCACTGTAGCAGTGCGCCACCGGGCTGGCCCCTAGTTTATATATCTTAAAGACAAAAATTGGCATTTGGTTACCAGTAAAACTTAATCGACCATGGCAGGACTCCCCTGCTGCTGGTTTCTTACAATATATAGCTGAGTCTTTGCTAAAACGTTAAACTGCAAATGGCAAAAACAAAAAGGGGGAGATGAAGAAAATGGCTAATGGCATCTGTGGTCAGAACCCAAGGATGTGTTCACTTGGTGAACTCGCATTTGAGTAAACAACCAAGAAACGTCAAGGATTGCAAACAATCCTTGAGAACGTTTGAAGTTGTGAGAACAATTTCTTGGGATGTTCCCAGGAGTGTGCATTATAGGCAACCAAGTGCTTGAGAAGGGAGGTAACGGCCTTCTGCTCTTGAGAAAAGTATAACAGAATTTATGCATTAATGCTTCCCTCGCATGCATAATTTGCTAAATGTAATAAAAGCTGTGACAGCGGCTGGGTCGGCTACTCGCCTGAGAGAGCAGTGGCCCCTGCTCTTCACCTGCATCTCGTCTGCTGTGTCTTCCTTGGAGTCTCTGATCATTTTAATCAACAATAGGGTTTCTAAGCCCTTTGAAAAACATCATTAGAACACAGGTAGAAGCCCAAGAAACCAAAGCAAAAATTTAAAAATTGGATAATATCAAAGTAAATACCGTCTGCACAGCAAATGAAACAATCAACAGAATCAAAAGACAACCTACAAAATGAGAGGAAGTATTTGAAAACTCCACATCTGACATGGCATTAACAACCAGAAGATATAAGAAACTCAAACCACTGTACAGTAAAAACAAATAAATAAACAATCAGTTAAAAAATGGGCAAGTGTGATGAACAGACATTTCCCAAAGGAAGGTGTACAAATGTCCAGCAGGTACATGAAAAATGCTCAGCATCACTAACCTTCAGGGAAATGTAAATAAAAATGATATTGACATATCATCTCACCCTAGTTGTCCTGGCCATTATTAAAAAGACTGAGAATAACAAATGCTGCCGAGGATGAGGGGAAAGGGGAGCTCTTCTCTACTGTTGCTCCGACTGTGAATTAGTGCCACAATTATGGAAAACAGTACGGAGGTTACTCAATCAACTACAGAGAGAACCAGCATATGACACAGCAGCCCAACTACCAGCTATACATCCAAAGAAATGGAAATCATCATATTCAAGGGATACCTTCACTCACATATTTATAGCAACTCTCTTTACAATAGACAAAATAGGGAAGCAACCTAAGTGTTCATTGACAGAGGACTGCATAAGGAAAATGTGGCACAGATACACAATGAAGTACTACTCGATGATAATGAAGAATGAAATTCTTACATTTGTAGCAACATGGATGAGCCTGGAGAAAATTATGTAAAGTGAAATAAGCCAGACACAAGAAGAGAAATACCACATATTCTCACTCATAACTGGGTGCTCGGAAGGAAGGAAGGAAGGAAGAAAAAGAAAGAAAAGGCAATACCACAATAATACGTTGATCTTTCAGAAGAGAACAAAGCTATGGATACTAGAGATTGGGGGAAACAGAGCGAGGTTGGGGAGTGATAGTTTGAGTGGTCGGCATGGGGAAAGATTACAATTTTTGATAATGAATATGCTAATAATAATACAAAATAAAAAATGAGCAAATAAGTATAGTCGATATATTGGAATATTGCTTTTTTTGTTAATGAAGCTTTTGATCATTTATTACAATATTTACTTTTTTCTTATTATTGTGAGGTTCTCATTTTGTGTGCTGTGTGGTTTCCTGAGGATATGCATGATTAGTGTCCAGCTCTTGACCTGTCAGAGGTTATATTTAAGTACCTTAATTCTAACAATTCCACCCTTGATAGACCTGGTCGTGGCATGGGTTATGCATCCAAAGTTCACAGAATCTACAAGCTACTCAAAGTTTTTACTTTCTGTGTCCTGACACCTTTCTTTCCACCAGAAGCAGGTGGTTCACTAGATTCTGTCTGGTGAATCATGTGAACATGGGCTGCTTCAGAAATGCTGCAGACTTATGGACCCCCAGGGATAATTAGGAGCTTACTCAGGTGCAGGATGACATGTCACAGGCAAATATCCCTGCCAAGTGTTCTATCACTGGCAGGCAGCGTCTCATCTTAACCAGACACATGAAGACGTCAAGGAGGCTGCAATGTGAGGCTGTCTTTATTGTTTGTCACCCAAATTGCTCTCGTATCCTGCAGGGACAGTGAGCATAGAGTGTTTGTGCTGTGCTCCAGGCTGACTTCCCAGGAGGACTTCTGTTCACACATCTGGGAGAGGATGGAGATGACAGCAGTCCCATCTAAAATTTCACAGACTGTGACTGCCCTTCCTGAGGCTTACAGCTTCTCAAAAAAGTGCCTCTTCACTTGTTCTGTGCCTTTGGCCAATTTCAAGTCTTCAAGTGTAGATTTTGGCATTTTTATCTAGATTGTGTTGTTTTTCTTGTGTAGGGCATGTGCTGAGGTTTTCATTAAGCCATTGCTGAAGACACACCCTGACCACTGTGAATTCACGTCCTCATGTGTCACTAGGAAATGCAGAAACCTTTAATAATAAGAACCGGAGAGGACCCTGCATGAGCAGAACACATCCCTGAGATGTGACCTTGATAGCAGGCCAGACAGTGGGAGAGTTGGGTGGTTATCATCACAGCTCCTCCCACTGTCCATCATCGTGAACTTAACCTCTCATTTCCAACTCCAGCTGTATGGCAATTGGTAAATGAAGGTTAACTCTGTGCCTGGGAAGACAAAAGTGAAAATTCCATCTGTTGTTCATACATGTCTTCCCCTGTGTTGTTTTGTTCCATATCTGATTATGTCTGCCCAGGTGCCACTTACACTTGGTGAAATCAGATTCCTGCTTCTAGTAGCTGGTCAAAGATAACCTCTACATGTCCTTCTGATTTCTTCTCAAACATGTAAAAAGCCCAGAAATTATCACCCTTATTCTTACAAGAAGAAAAATCTAGACAAACTGAACATCAATGACTTATAGTGGACCCACCATAGCACTAAAACTGCAGATAAAACTGCTGCCACCATAGATACTGGAGACACAGGCACATCCAGAATGATGGGTGAGAACTTCTATCTTAAATCTGAAAGTGCCATAGGTCCAATCTGGTAAAAACACTTCCATGAGAAATACCATAAATGAGCAGAGGACAAGTGTGGGATAGTGTAGGGCTGAGAGCTCCTGGGGGTTGCACACCCTGTACCATTGTGGTCTTTCCTTCCAGGAATATCTAGGCTCCCATGTTGAGGACTGAGATCAGTCCCCTCGTGCATCTGTCATGTGGGGGACTAATCCCTGAGACATACACCCACAGCCTTCACTAGGAACATTCTCCTTCACAGTAACGTTTTTAAATACTATTGTGAGTGAGAGAAGAAACTTATTTCCATTTCACATCCATATGCACTGTTTCCGTGTCACCTAAAGAGTTAAAAATACTCAGTAGATGGAAGAGATTGAAGGAAACAGCATGAGGATGCTTCACCAATGGAAGTGAGTAGAGGGCAGAGGAAATGAGTTCTGCCATGAAGGGCCCTTGTGAAGGGAACATCGTGGAGACATGAGAACACTAAGCCATCAGTTTCATAAAAATATGTAATGTTCTCATACCCCACTCTTTACCACTAGACTAGCAAAGTAAGAGTGGATTAAATCTGAAAGTTGCAAATACTCAGACACTGAGGAGAAAAGCTTAGGGAAGCCCAAAGAAAACAGGGGAGAAACAATTGAAAACATTAGGTCATTAGAAGACTCTGAGAGCTACAATTATTAAAGAACCTCAGTGCCCCTCTCTCAGGCAGTGTTCAGTCTGTGATAACCCCAGGGCGAGACACATGGGGACACCCGTCTCATGCAAGCACCGAGCTGAAGTCTGAAGACTGGAGCTATTTTAACTGTGCCGGGATCAGATGTGTCTCCTAAACTGCACTCAAGTAGTTCTTTCCTTCCTGATACTTGAGAACCAAAACCACAATTGAGTCACCCTGTGGAGCCCTTCTGTGCAAGTGAGAAATGACCATGATCCCCACGAGAGACGTCTCCAACAGAAAAAGGGAGGGACAAAGTCTCATCCCAGACACTGGCCCACAGGGGCCCTGACCCACAAGCTCACTTTTCTGTGTCCCCTGTTGCTAGATCAGCTCCTGCTCTGCTCCTGGGGAGATGACCCATCCAACCCTCTCTGTGGCTCTGCACTGGTGTTCTGGCTGTGTCATTGAGTAGGGGGACCAGCTGGTGTGCGAGTCCAGGGCAAACTTTCCACGTGTTAGGGGAGTTCACTGTGGGTGCACTGACTGGGCATGGCTCCGCATGTTTCATCCTCTGTGAGGTGAGCCTGGCCCCTTCTCATGGGCACCTGCAGGGGTCCCAGGCACTGGGAGAACAGGCAAGCCAACTGTGTAGGCCCTTCCCAAGTCTCCACTAGAGTACTGCTGCTTTGGTTCTGTTTGACAAAGGAAGACAGGTACCCAGGGCTAGAGTTAGTGTGGGGAGCACTACCCATGTGCTAGACACAGGGAAGAAATGGCAGATTTCCCACCTGTAAGGAAGATAACTAGACAGGGTGTGTGCACCTGTGTTTGCAAGAGTGCATGTGGAATGGACGTTGAGTCTTACGTGTCTCTACTTGCAGATATTCTATAATGTGACTTTTTTATGAGAGGAGCCTGAGGGAGATAAAAGACCCTCCCATAGACCACTAGAATTTCTGTACTCACTGTATGTGCCTTTTGTATCTGCTTCACTGAAGGGACTGCCTGATGTTTTAATAAAATCTTGCTTAAGGTCTCCCTTAAGAATTCACTGGGTCTAGAAAGTCACATTCACTAAAAGGATATGGTGTTTTTGAAGGACAGTCTTGAATCCCAGGTACAGCCATTTAATACAGAGCTAGAGATGCTGTGAGGAGAATACACAGTGATGCCCAGTGGGAACCTCCCCTGCAGAGCCAGGGCTGGGCTGCAGGGGCCATTCAAGACACACCCAGCACAGACTCCAGCCCCAGGAAGAGGTGCATGGGTGACTGGGGAGTGGTTTCTTCTCAAGACTTCACTTTTTCTTTTAAAATACCTATAAGGGCATACATACATATACATGTACATATATATGTATATTTAAGAAGGACTGCTGATGTTTGCTAGCATATCCTGTTTAATTGGGAGCATTTATCTAACTCAATAAGGGAATGAGAATCACCTTTAAAGAGAGGATTTCTAAGGCTTTAACAATCTTAATTGTAAGAATCTGGAGGAATGAGTGGCTTTATTTATTCATATTTTTCAGAAAATTGAGTTACATACTAATCTTAAGATTAAGAAGTTAAGATTTTAGCAATAGCATATGTTTCCTGGGCTGATTTGTGAAGGGGACACTACAGATCAGAAATTGTAGCAGGTGCACAGATCCAAGTTGATAAAAAATAAATTAGTCATGTGGGGAACAATCAATATGAACTGAAGGCAGGTAAAGACTGTCCGAAATTCCGTTTTTGTAGCTGGGAAAAAGACACAAACCTATTCACAATACATATTCCTGGTCAAGTTTTGGAAATCTGTAAGTTTATCAAGAGCCCCATATGATTCCTATTGTCAGTGGAACCAGAAGCACAACCCTGGATTCCACATCACAGGGTTAGTCTGAGAACATTTGGAGCTTAGATCCTGGACAGGTGCTGGAGAAACAAGCTCAGGAGTGCCCAGGAGATGCCACAAATCTCTCTGTGTCCTGCTGGCCACTCATGTAGAGCAGCCAGTGGTCACTCTATGAGGTCCCAATGGGCTCTGCTGGTGCCCGATGAAGCCAGATGGGGTCAAAGTACCTGCTCAGCATCACAGACACTGATAGAACAACAAATAAGTCAGGTGGTCTCGGTGCTATTCACACAGGTACCTGCCCAATGAGGAACATGTTCTGTGGGGGTGTCTTCCTCAGCGGGAGGAGCCCTGTCTGCACAGAGTTCAGGGCACAGATGCTGATGCATATCCTCAATCAGAATCAACTTGGACCCTCAGTATTGCACTGCTGCTTAACATGGTGACCAGGTGAGGAAAGAGGCTAGAGGCGATTTTTCAAATCAGTCTAGAATTTTCTATTCATGAAAAAAAAAATTTTTTTTCCCAACAGGCAGGTCATTCTTGTATTTGTATGTGCATGTTTTGCTCTATTTTTTGTTATTATATGTGTTTGTTTGTTCGTGTGTTGGTCGATGTGTGCATTAGTGTGTTTGTGTGTGTGTGCGTGTGCACGCACAGGTGCACTGTACTGTGCATTCAAATTTTGGGTTTTAATGTGCGGGTGTTAATGTGTGAGTGTGTGTTTAAGATTCAATTAGTGGATGTTATTTTATGCATGTCAGTATGTGTTATTTTGTGTGTGTCTATATTGTGTACTTTAGTGTATTTGTAAGCCTGACTGTTTCTAGGTGAATTTATTTTATAACTATCACTGGCATGACATTAATAAGAAACAAAGCTTTTCTGTTTCCTCAAAGCAGTTCTTAATTTTTAAAAAAAGTTTCAAGTGCTGAAAAATCTTCCCAATGACAACAAATTATAACTTTATGTCATTAATATCTTGTTTTCCAAACTTTTCATTGATACATAACTCATCTGAATGGCACGAGTTTATTATAGATTGATTTTAGCCACATTTACACCTTTGTTTGCCTCTCAGAGGTCTACACAGAGCTTCTCACCAGTGTTTGATTGTTCCTTGTGCCCTATCCTTTTATAAATTCTAGAGGATCAGCTGGGTCCTTCATTGGCTGAATGTATTGATTACACTCAGGACCAATGGATCCCTATCCATCATCTCCAAACTCCACTTTGATTCCAGAAATAACTGTCATCACAGTCCCCCAAAGAGAGTGAACCAGCTTTTTTTTGGTTAGATTTTTTCATAGTTGATTCTCTTTAAAATTTCTGCAGAGTAAAAACACATTTTATTTTGTCTAGTTCTATTGAGGTATAACTGACAAATAAAAAGTTTATGTATTTAGGGTGTATAATATGATGGTTAATAGATGAATGCATTGTGAAATCATTGAAATAACATGGCTTAATAACACGTCCAACATCTCACATAGTGAGCACATTTGGGGGAGGAAACACTTGTGATCTATTCTCTTAGAATATTAGACGTATACAGTTCACTGTGGTTTGAAAAACTCCTGTTGAAATCTTAACCCCAACGTTGTAGTTTTGAGAGGTATAGCCTAGTGGGAGGTCTGTGGGCCATTGGGGTGGATCCTTCATGAGGAGATTAATGCTCCCTGGGGTGGGGGTGAGTTACCTCTCGCTCTGTTAGTTTTCTAGAGAGTTGTATGTTCAAAAGAGCCTGGCACATCCACACTCTTGTTGTGGTTCTTCTCTTGGCATGTGGTCCCATCGCACATGTACATTCCTCTTCCACATCCCACCATAAGCAGATGCAGCCTGAAGCCTGCACAAGATGCAGCTGTCCCAGAATCATGAGACAAATACACCTCTTTTTCCTTATAAATTACCCAGTCTCAGGTATTTTTTTATAGCAACACAAAACAGACAAAGACAGAAAATTGTTACTGAGGAGCCGGGTGCTGCAATACACACACCTGATAACACAGAAGCAGCTTTGGAAGTGACTAATGGAAAGGGGCTGAAAGGGTTTGGAGGAGCAGAGTAGCGAAAGGCTGTATTGCAGTAGGTACAGAATTAAGGGTGATTTTAGTGAGGGATGAGAGCAAGAGAAATAAAGACCAGAGAGAGTGTGAAACTTCTTAGAGATTGGTAAAGTGGGGAAGGAATGGATGTGAACAAGGCAACATTGTGGGGCAGCTGCCACCATGACACCTTGCTGGATGAATTCCCATGTGCATAAGAACAGCACAGCTGTCATGACCACATACAGTCAACAACACAAAGCAATGTGATTGCATTTATTTATGATGAGAAAGGATCACCCCACAGTATGCCCAAGTGGAAGAAGAGAAGACTGAAATTGTAGGGGGCCATTAGCAAGGGTCATGGTGGATGGTAGAAGGCAGAATGTTGCTCCCAAAGACAATCCAATGGAAGGTTATCAAGGCTCGACATGATGCCTTCCCTTTGGGTTGAGGGGCATCCTTGGCTATGGTCACTCATCTTTTTACAGGCTGGGGTTTGGCACAAACAGTTAAATAGGTTTGTAGGGCCTGTTCTCTGTGTGCCTACAACAGTTCGGGGCCAAGTGTGCCTCCACTGTTGGAACCAGCCCAGCAGAGGGGTTCATGTCCAGGGGAAGATGGCAAGTTGACTTCACCCATATGCCTCCATGCCAGGGATGAAAATATCTGCTGGTTTTCATGGACACTTTTTCTAGATGAGTAGAGACTTATCCTACTATAACAGAAAGGTCCTCTAAGGTGGTTGAAGCTCTTCCCAAGGAAGTGATTCCCAGGTTTGGCCTCCCTGCAGTCTTCAAATCAATTATGGACCATACTTCACCTCCCATGTAACCCAGGAGATAGCAGAGACCTTAGGAATACAATATCTTCTGCATTCTGCCTGGAGGCTACAGTCCTCTGGAAATTTAGAAAGGGCCAGTCAAATCCTAAAATGCACTCTTGCCAAATTATGCCAGGAAACCTCTACACACTGGGTCTCTGTGCTCCCCACTGCCCTTATGAGTGTGCAATGCCCTAAAGGCAAAGCTTGATTTCAGCCCCTATGAACTGCTGGGTGGCAGACCTTTTCTTTCAACAGACATGCTCACAGATCATGAGACTGCAGGCCTTATAAAATACATTACCAATTTGAACCAATTCCAAGCAGCTAAGAAAGAAAATGTAGCTCAAGTTTTACCGTCCCCTGGCAGTAACGCTCAGGGGGCACAGACAAAGCCAGGAGACCAGGTTCTAATTAAGACCTGGAAGGAAGGACCTGCTAACAAACAACTAAACCCTAAATGGAAGGACCCTTTTGCAGTAATTCTAGCAACCCCGTCCGCACTAAAGACAGCTGAAATGGATAGTGGGGTTCGTCTCTCCAGGGTGCAGCCTGCCCCCCTTTCATTACAGGAGAGCAATAACTGTGACCCACCCCTGAAGGAGGCAACCTACACCTGTGAGCCTTTAGAAGACCTCGAGGTGCTTTTTAAAAGGACATAGAAGATTCTACCACCAGGCCTTATGACGTGGATTATCCTCCTCTGCCTCTGGACCTCCATCTTCTTTGCTGGATCACTGTTACACCCATGCCACCGTGAAGACATGATCCCCTCCCACCAGCAAAGGATGCCTCTACCCTCACGTGGTCTACTACTAAAGATAAGGATTAATCAGTACGGAAAACCTTGTAGTGTCCCGTTTATATCTCATTTTATGTGTGATTAACCTCACAGTTACAGAAGATCCATCCACAGAAGGGTTCTAAAGGTTGATGGCTTTGTCTGTCTTCATCATCTGCCTGATATTCAGCTGTCACTGTTCATGTTCAAATGTGGGCCACCGGCTGCAGGATCAGAGAGATTCAGTGCTAGGGGCAGTACTGCAAAACAGCAGAGGGTTAGACCTCCTAATGCCTGAAAAAGGCATATTTTGTTTATTTGGGGAAGAATATTGCTTCACTGTTAACCAGTCAGGCCTAGTGAAAGATGCTGCAAAGAAATTAGCAGTTACAGCCTCAAGATTATTATAATCACCTGAGTTCTGGGGTGCCTGCTGAAAAATCTGGAATTAGTTCACATGGCTGTTGCCCCTTTTAGGACCTCTGATGATGCTAATTCTGGCCCTGCTTTTTGGGCCCTGTTTACTAAACCTCTTAAGCAAACTTATCTTTTCTTGTGTAGAGACCATAAGACTACAGATGACCATGCAACAAGGATATCAACCCATTAGAACTGACACTGGCCCATACCCCACACCGCACAGGCCACACACCAGCTTACCCCTAACATGCGTTGGACTGACCACAGCCATTTGTCCCAATCCTGCCCTCCCACTTAGATCAGGTAGGGGGAGAGGTTTTAGGTGACATTTCATTATGGTTTTAACTTGCATCTCGCTGATGATTAGAGATGTTTAACATTTTGTCATATATCTCTTGGCCATTAATACATCTTTTAAAAAGTGATGTCCATGCATATATGTTACCCATTTTTTAATTGGGCTGTTTTTTTCCTTGCTATTCAATTGTGTGAATTTCTTATATTATTTGGATATTAGCCACTTATCAGATGTATGATTTGCAAATATTTTCTCCAGAACCAGATTGTCTCTTCACTCTGATAATAGTTTATCTTGCTGTGCAGAGCTTTTTAGTTTGATATAATCCCATTTGTCTATTTTTATTTTAGCTTCCTGTGCTTTCAAGGTAGTAACTAGAAATCATTGCCTGGACCAACATTATGGAAATATTCCTCTAAGTCTACTGCTAGTAGTTTTATCATTTTGGGTGTCACATCTGAGACTTGAATCCATTGTGAGATGATTTTTCTATGTGATGTGAAATAATCATCCCATTTTATTATTCTTCATGTGGACATACAGTTTTTTACAAAAAATTTATTGAAGAGACAGTCCTTTCCTCCTAGTACTCTTGATATATTTGTCAGAAATCAATTGACCGCAAATGTGTGGGTTAACCTTGGGGCTCCTTGTCCTGTTTTATTGGTCAACACATCTGTTTTTACACCAGGGCCATGTTGTTCTGATGACAAACATTTTATAATATGTATTGAAATCAGAGGATGTGATGCCTGAAGACTTGCTCTTTGTGCTCAAAATTGTTTTGCCTCTTAGGTCCTTTTCTAATGTTGTACAAATTTTAGAATTGTTATTTTATCATTTCTGCAAAACAATATTGAAATTTTGATAGGGATTGCATTAAACCTGTAAGTTTCATTGAGTGGTATGTATATTTTATCAATATTAATTTTTGCAATGCATAAACACATGGTTTATTTCCATTTCCATATCCTATTCAGTTTCTTTCATCAGTGTTGTATAGTTTCTAGTCTATACATCTTGAACTTTCTTGGTTAAACTTACTCCTGACATTTTTCTAGATGGAAGCTGGGCAAGACAGCTGACTAGAGGTGCCTGGAGCATGTTCCTCCCACAGAAAAGGACAAGAATCACTAATATACACCCGAATATAGACAGGAGCATTTCTGGGTGTGTGGAGGAGATTGGCAAGATCCTGTGGAGCACAACAGCCTGGGGTGGCATCACGGAGAGACAGAGAAGCACACGGCCTCATCTGCCAAGTCTTTGCCACCTGATCAGTGCAGGAAAAACTTTCCCATGTGGAGAAAAGGTAGGAAGAGGGCCAACACCAGTGCTTATCCTTAGCATAGAGGCCTGCAGTCCATACTGCAGGAGGATTCCTTGCAAGCCCATGGCCAAGCACAGGGAGCTGACTAGAATGCACACACTGCACTTCAGGAGCACACACTATGCACCTCCAAACTCCAACCCCATGATGAGCTAATGCAGTATGGAGTGATTTTGTGGTAGGATGCACTGCCCAGGGATAGAAGCCACTGCACTTCCCCTGGTTTAAGGCTTTGTTTTTATTTCAACACACTCACAGGAGAGGCTACAAATCCCTGATCCCAGCAGTTTAATTTCTGAGCCCAGGTGAGGACGTGACTGCAGTACTGCAAATCTTGGAAGCCCATCCCAGGCCTGCTGAACTGAAGCACCTTCATATCCCTGGCCAGAGATCAAACAGGTGGAAAACCACCCACCCACCCCATCAGAGGGCTGAGTTCTGTTTGCTCGAGCTCCAAATGCAGAGGACAGCTCACAAGTCCCTACCCTCACAAACATACCCTTGGGATGGCAAAATAAAGCTTATCACTATCTCTGAGAAGCGGCCAGGGGATATTGCCCTGAAATCTCCAATTGCAGCATTATCCACTGCCTACAAGGTGACTGGAAGGACCCCCTCTTTGCTGGGCTGCTTCACAGCCTCACCCACCATCCAAGAAGCAGTTTTCTGGGCCCCACCTCTGCAGGCCAGCCCTGCAGGTTTGCTCACCACCTGAGAGGTGCTGGCCAGATCCCCTACATTTGGGCCTCCCTAGTGGCCTCAACCACCACCTGAGAAGCAGCTCTGCAGCCTCTCCCTTGGAAGACCTGCTCCCGAAGTGCCAGCAGAAGCATGATCTCCCGCCTGGCCCAGATAAGTACAGTAGATTGGCTGCCAAAAGCCCTGCACACAGCCAACTAAGCCAAAGCATGTCTGCTGTGAACTGATTGAATTTTGTCCCCCAAACTCATTTATTAAAAGCTTAATTCCAACTGTAACTGATGAGGGTCAAAAATCCTATTATGGTAATTGAAATGTGGGACCTTGAAGAGGTGATTGGACTATAGGACCGTGCTGTAGTGGATGGACTAATAATGGTTGTCAGGGGTGTGGTTTTGAGGGTTTTTAAAGGGGAGGATATGAGAGTCTCTCTGTCTCTGATTCACCGTTTTCTGCCATGTCAGACTCTGCATTGTTGTAAAGCCACCGCCAAAGAATGCCCTTGTCAGATGTGTTCCCTAGACTTCGGATTTCACAGCTTATGAACGTAAGCAATTAATTTTCTTTTCTTACAAATCACCCAGTTCCAGGTATATTTCTGTAAGCAACACACATGGACTAATACGCAAAATTGGTATGAAGAGTGAGGGGTTGCTTATAAGTAATGCTTGAAAATGTGAAAGTGGCTTTGGAACTGGATAATGGGCAAAGGCTGGAAGAATTTGAAGGAGCAGATTAGAAAAAAACTTACCTGCTGGTGGGATTTTAGAAGAAAAGGAAACCAGGAAAAATTTGGAATATTTTAGACAATGGTTAAGTGGGGGTGGTAGGAATACTTATGGAAATACGGACTGTAAAGACCATTCTAAGGAGGTTTAAGGAGTAGGAAGGAGTTTATTGGAAACCAAGGGGAAGGTCAGTTTTGCTATGAACCAGCAAGAAACTTGGCTGCATTCTGTTCATGCCCAATAGTTTTGTGCAATGTGGGACATCAAGGTGCTGACTCAGGATATTTGGTGAAAGGAATTTCTAAGAGCAGAGCATTAAAGAAGCTGCATTGCTAGTTACAACAGTCTATATTATGTTACGACAGAGGATGCAGAAAGTAAAGCCAGAATTTACAACACAAAAGAGAGAAGAAGGCAAAAAATTAGGAAACTTTCAACCTGGTTATAAAAGCAAGAGGGTAGAACAGGGATCATTTGCAAAGGAGAAGAACACAGGAGAAAGGGATGATGAGGAGAGGAAAAAAAGGCCTTGAAGGTGTTTCAGAAGCTCACGTAGGCTGTGCTTTTCATCACAGGTCCAGAGGCCTAGGGAGACAGAATGGTCTCAGGGAACACGCCCAAGGCTTCCTCCACAGGCTCGCTGACCAGGGCCTCCTCAGGAGCTGCTCCCCACACCATCACCCTGGGTGCTGCCGCTGTGACTAATTTGGCCCCAGGTTGGCTGGATCCACAGCTTTAGGAAAACACAAGACTGAAGCCTTGGCAGTATCCAAGTGTTGATAAGTCTGTAGGATGACAGAATGCCAGAGCTATGGTGGCTTGGGAGCCTCCACCACACTCTAAAAGG
>NW_007736768.1:53672-54195 GCF_000696425.1 Galeopterus variegatus
GCAATGTGTAGGGAAAATTGAAGGAAAATGGTCAGGGCCCCTCAGATGTTCAGAATCTTGCAGTGAATTTTATGTAAATATAATTGTGCATCTGTACCCAGGTGCTCCTGAGTTGTCTGACTTGCACCCAGGTGTTCCTGGGTTATCAGACTTAAGTATAAAGGATGAGTGACTCTGATCTGCAGGGCCCTCGGTGCCCGAAATACCCCCAGGGCAGCCATAGGGAGGCTGCTACTGTTGCTGTAAGCAGTTGCTGCTGCTGCTGAGGAAGCTGAGGACTGAGCTCACATTGGAATGAACGTTTCATGAGCTCACATTGGAATGAATGTGTCAAATCTGCCAAAAGCTCCTGGGATCTTTCCCATTTACCTAGCTCATGACATGCACATGAAGGATCTGTCATCCAAACTGACACAGGAGGGGTCTGTGACACATCCTGGTAAGTGATGGGTCTGTGACCACGTCTGGACAATGGGTTTGAAGGGTTTGAGCCCTAACCTGACACAACACCAAGCAGAAACAT
>NW_007736768.1:56053-60643 GCF_000696425.1 Galeopterus variegatus
TTAACAATAGATCCACCTGGAAAACACAAACACTCCTATTACAAGTTAATATCCAGGATGCATATGAGGCTAGCGGGACAATTGTGATACAAACAAACAGTGTGCAATTAACTCTCCAGGACACATCGTGTCCTCCTGCTCACTTTGTATCTAGAGGGATTTTTCCTATACACTGTGACAGTTCAAAACACGACTGTGAAGCTGAATATTTTTGTGTGTGTGTTACAACGAATTGCTCAGCATCAATCAAAAGCATCATTGCAGGTAGATTTTTTAAAAATACCAATGGCAAGTGTGTGTGGGTGTGTGTGTGCGTACGTGTGTGTGCGCGTGTGTACATGTGTGTGTGTGCGTGTGTGTGTGTGTGCGTGTTTGTGTGTGCACATGTGTGGAAAGAGATAAAGCTAGAAAAAGACAGACAGAGAGAGATAGAGATGACACCTGTTCAGCGTATTAGACTCCAGTCCAATCAAAACCTTATTTTTCCCCTTCATCCTGAGATCACAGATAACACACGTGTTGATCTTTTGATGTAAGTGAGGGCCATATGATTAATTATGCCAATGGAAATGTATACAGTTATAACATATACACTCACAGCCTGGCTACTTAATTTCAACAGGTACAAAGTTTTAGCTACACAAGATGAATAAGTTCTAGAATCTGCTATACAACACTGTGCCCGTACTTAACAATACCGTATTGTGCACTTAAAATGGTTAGTAGGGAGATCTCATTTTGAGTGTCTTTGCAACAATTAAAAAGCATTCCACCTGAAATGTGTTTCCATCTCTTTCTGTTTACTGTTATATGTCGGTCCACAAGTTGTAGACTCTGGGTTTAAAACCAGTAGATTCGGGGTAGAGTGACTTTGTGAATCAGACACCTCTTCTCACCACAACTTCCCTCCTGAACACATTAGAATAGAAACGAGGAAGATGTAGATCTTTGTTCTTGCACCTTATTCCAGATGAGATGCTGGGCTGTTTGCTCCACTAGGCAGAGCATCCTGATAAATTATCCTGGACAAATAGACGTGGGCAACAAGAACTCTTTAGAGTCGGTTGAAGAGTTGGAAAAAAACTGAAACATAATTGCAAACTAAACATGGCTACTTTAAATCTACTCACTGATAATTAGAAAATCTGTGTCATATCTTAGTCTGGTTCTGATACTTGATTTGTTATTTCAGAGCATTTGTTTTTCTTTGCCTTTTACCATGTCTTTTTTTTTCCCCCCTTTTTGTCTTTTTTCGTGTCCAGCAACGGATCGCAACCCTCAGTGTCGCGCCCGCACCGGACTGGGACCGGCAACGGGATCGCAACCCTCGATGTTGCACCCGCACCTCACTCAGCCAGTGAGAGGGAACCGGTCTGTATGTGGGATCCGAACCCTCGGCGGGAGCGCCGCCGCGCTCCCAAGCGGCGCACTGTAGCAGTGCGCCACCAGGCCGGCCCATACCATGTCTTTTAACATTTTGGAAAATTCCAACAAAATGTATGAGTTAACAGGAACTGAAGAATCAGCCCCAAATTGTCCAACAGCAGCTCCTGTCTTGAAATTCATTCAGGACCCTTGACGGGCTGTCCCACCATGACATGGATCTGCTCTTGGGACTGAGAGGGAGGTCACAGTGTGTGTGTGTGTGTGTGTGTGTGTGTGTGTGTGTGTGTGTGTGTGTATATATTTACAGCTGGAATATCTGATGAGATTGGATGATTAAATGAAAGATTAACATCCATAAAATGTGAACGAAAACTGACTTTAGGTTGAACATTTTTACACTTTAGATGAACAGGAATCAGTGAGGGAAGCTGGAATTTATAAGGGTCTTGATCTCTTTCTAAAACATTGAGAATCATTTTTCATTTTCCAGAGTAATGCATAGGGCATCACCTTTGGCAGGGTCTCTGTGGATTCTGAAGGGCTGTGTCTTCTATGGCAGGATGGACAGCACAATGTAGGAGTGGAACTCATGGAACAGCAACAGTGGAACAATGGAACGAGCTCTCAGGGATGATGAGAACCACATCACAGGAGAGGATACAGGCAAAGAAAGCAGGGGTTGTGCTGGGACCAAAATTGTGGAAGCAAGACCCAGAGCCTGCGTTTATGACAGGGTAGGGCTGAGTCCAACAGAGCACAGAAGAAGACAGGGGTTAAAGAAAGTTAGATCTGGCCTCAGACAGCTAGGCTCACATTTTCCCATGTTTGAAACTCAGCAAGTTCTCACCCATTTCACAATTACATGTCAAAAATTTTTAAAGAAAAACAAAAGCTCGCAGTTAACTAAAAGAAAACAAAAATACAGATAATGTCACCTCAGTTCCTCAGCACTTATAAGGACAAAGCTCCCCCACATGCAAATTTTCCTTCAAGCTCCAGGGTAAATGTAGACTCATGGGCGGTGGAAGCTCACAGGTCTGTCCTCAGACAGGGCTCAGGTCTCTGGGGAAGGCAGAGTTGAGATCTAACAGAAGATGAGACTGTGGGGTCTACTCCTTTGCCTGGTGACAGCTCCCCAATGTGAGTGTCTCAAATGTCACACATGGGTTCTGGGATGTTTGTAACTGAGTATGACTGACAGGTTCTGATTCTCTTTTTCTCCAGGTGTCCTGTCCGAGGTGCAGCTGCAGGAGTCAGGCCCAGGACTGGTGAAGCCCTCGCAGGCCCTCTCCCTCACCTGTGCTGTCTCTGGATTCTCCATCACAACCAGTTATTACTACTGGAGCTGGATCCGCCAGCCCACGGGGAAGAGCCTTGAGTGGATGGGATACATTAGTTATGATGGAAGCACATATTATAACCCGTCCCTCAAGAGCCGCACCTCCATCACCAGAGACACGTCCAAGAACCAGTTCTTCCTGCAGCTGAGCTCCGTGACCGACGAGGACACAGGCGTGTATTACTGTGCGAGAGACACAGTGACAGGAAGTCAGCGTGAGCCCAGACACAAACCTCCCCGCAGGATACAGGAGGGGTCTGGGCTGCAGGGGGCGCTCAAGGCCCACCCAGCTCCTGTGCCCCGTGAAGCAGGTGCAGAAAGGGGATCAAGGACCACCCAGCTCCTGTGCCCCATGGAGCAGGTGCAGAGAGGGGATGGGGGGTTCCTCTTGGGATCTGAGGTTGCCTCTGCTCTGCTGACTCCCAGATGTCCCTCAGGGTCATTTCCTGCTTTGTTCTTTGTGACTCTAATTCCCATGTTCTCACTGCAGGCAACACAGAGTGAAGTTACTTTTCTCATCTGTAGATAAGATGTTTCCATTCACTGGGACCTTTCTTTTGTTGGGTGTTAACATGAGCTGTTCTCTTTCCTTACAAATAAATCATTGTAAGGATTCTTATCTTTCCTTTATCAATAATCATTTTCTCTAGATGTTCTCTCAGTCTAGGTGAACACTGTCCCTTACTGGGCCTTTCACTCAATCAAGCACACATGTCCCCACATGGTTATGATCGTCCTACAGGACCTCTGCCCATGGCGTCTCTGTCCTCACTGAGGAATTTTAGCCTCTGGATCCTCATCGACACTGTGGGCACTGATGTTCAGGATTTGCCACACTCTCTGTCCTTCCCTCAGTGTCCTGGATGGAGAAGCAGCTGTCTGAGGGCCGACACAGCTCTGGTACTTCCATGTGGAGGATTCAGGATGACAAGTGCAGAGATAAAACCCAATTAGGGCCCCTCTGGGCTGACTTTTGGGCTGCGTCTCTCAAAGTAGCCCTGGGAACTGCGTCCTAAATCTTCTCTCTCTGCTTCCATGGGGAGAATCCATGTGGGAGAATCCATGCGGATAATGAGAACCAGCTGGCAGAGTCCTGAGTCCTGCCCACTCTCTGCTGTCCCCACGTATCCCAGAGACACTCACCCTAGTGTCACTGACTGTCTTCTATTGTTTAATTTCTCATTAGATCTGTCCCTAGACACTCTGCTCCACAGGTCTAGAGCCCTGCTCAGTTCCTGTCAACCCTCCCTGTGCAGCTGCAGATCCGAGGCTCAGTGATGAGGATGAGCCGTGAAGGCAGAGACGTCACGTGGTGCAGAGCAGGGAACCTACGGCTTGTGTGTTTCAGGAATTGAGAAAACTCCACATGTAGAGGAGGTGAGACAACAACAAGATCCAGGGAAAAACCACGGACAGGCTGGATTCATTAATCAAAACTTTGTTCCTGCAAAAGACACTGTAAAGAGGATGACATGACAAGCCACCGACTCGGTAAAATGTCCCCTGATGTCCTCGTTATTTTCTCATCTGTGGATTATGTTTTCACAGACACTGCTTAAATGTGGTGCTTTAGTTTTTCTCTGTTATTGCCCAGAAGCCCTGTCCATGTGGGTAAGGTGTGGGGTAGGGGAAGCACTGCACAGTCCTATGATGAGTTCTGTCCTTTAGTGAGCCGTGTCCTGGGTGTGAACCTCCAAGTGCTTCTGCCTTCACCCTCCCTTAGTGGAGACTGGAAGGCTCTCAGGGGCAGAGGGATGGAGTTGAGCACATCTTCTCTCAGGTCAATGATGCTCTGATAAAACCACAACCTATTAGGAGCAGCTAAATTAGTTCCTCCTGATGTCAGCCTTCTCGGAAAGAACGTC
>NW_007736769.1:0-335 GCF_000696425.1 Galeopterus variegatus
CTGTTCCATGGAGTCTTACTTTGGAACATTAGTGTATTCTCTCAGTGGTGTCATTTATTCTTGTTTATTTGTATTTCTAGTAATTTTTCATTGATGTTTTGTCATTTGATAGAAGGTTTGCTTCTACTACACTGATGTTGGCTATGGAGCGGCCCTAGTTGCTACTGTGGTGGTAAATTCTCTTTGTTTGACAGTTATTGTGGTGGTGGTTATGTTAAACCACCTTGGGTCCTGTTCCAGAATCTGTGGTTTTAGAATAATCTCACAGCTGCACGCAATAATGCTGGGCTCACCTCAGCAGGTCAGACTTCACAAGCTGGTGGGGTTTGGCTGGT
>NW_007736769.1:2231-3347 GCF_000696425.1 Galeopterus variegatus
ATCAACCCATATACTTCTAGCCAACTGGTCTTTGGCAACAAGAACACACATTGAGGAAAAGACTGCCTCTTCAATAAATCGTTCTGGGAAAATTGGACATCCATATGCAGAAGAATGAAACTGGACCTTTACCTCTCACCATATACCAAAATCAACTAAACATGGAATCAAAAACTTAAATATAAGAACCAAAACCATAACATTACTTAAAGAAAACATATGGAAAACACTACAGAAAGTAGGACTGGTCAAAGACTTCATAAATAAGACCCCAAAAGCACAAGCAACAAAAGAAAAATAAACAAATGGGATTATATCAAACTNAACCAGAATACAGCAACACATCAAAATATATATACACCATGGTCAAGTGGGATTCATCCCAAAGATACAAGGTTGGTTCAACATACGCAAATCAATAGATGTGATATACCACATCAACAAAACAAGGACAAAAACCATATAATTATCTCAGTAGATGCAGAAAAAGCATTCTACGAAATTCAACATTGCTTTGTGATAAAGACTCTTAGCAAATTAGATATAGAAGGAAATTATCTCAACACAGTAAAAGCCATTTATGACAAACCAATTTCCAATATCCCCCTGAACAGGAAAAAACAAGGATGCCCATTCTCACCACTCCTGTTCAACACAGTAACAGAAGTACTAGCCAGAGCAATCAGTCAAGAGAAAGAAATAAAGGGCATCTAGATTGGAAAAGGCAAAGTCAATCAGTCCTTGTATACAGACAACATGATCTTATATATAGAAAAACCTACAGACTCTACCAAAAAACTCTTAGAGCTGATTAACAATTTCAGTAATCCTGCAAAGGATACAAAATCAACACCCAAAAATCAGTAGCATTTTTATACGCCAGTAAGGAACTAACAAAAAATCAAATCAAGAAAGCAAACCCATTTACAGTAGTTGCCAAAAAAATTAAATACCTAGGAATCAATTTAACCAAGGAGGTGAAATGTCTCCACAATGAGAATGACAAAACACTACTGAAAGAAATTAATGAGGACACAAAAAGATGGGAAAACATCCCATGCTCTTGGACTGGAAGAATTAACATTGTGAAAATGTCCATACTACCCAAAGCAATCT
>NW_007736769.1:5049-24537 GCF_000696425.1 Galeopterus variegatus
AGGAAGGAAGGAAGGAAGGAAGGAAGGAAGGAAGGAAGGAAGGAAGGAAAGAAAAGAACACGATACATTGAACTTACAGAAGAAGAGAACAAATATAAGGATACTAGAGATGGTGGGAAGGGGAGGGTCTGGGGAGTTGGTGGTAGGGTAAAGGGCATAAAGAAAAATCATGATTTATAATAATGAATATGCTAATAATAAATTTTTCAAAAAAAAAAAACCCAAAGCAGTGCAGACACCAACTGGGCCTCAACCCCTTAGCAAGCAAGTGAGCAGTACAAGTGTCTTAGTTTAGGTTGCTATAACAAAATGCCATGAACTGGGGGACTTATCAACAGCAGAAGTTTATTTCTCATAGTTCTGGAAACTGGAATTCTGAAATCAGGGTACCAGCATGTTTGGGTTCTGTCAAGGCCATATTCTGAGGCTTCTTCTGGCAGATACAGATGGCTCACATTTTACTGTAGCCTCACATGGTACAAGAAAAAATGAGAGTCCTCTAAGGCCTAATAAGGGCACTAAGCCATTCATGAGGACACCACCCTTATGACCTAATCTCCTCCCAAAGGCCCCACCTCCTAATACCATCACATTGACAGTTTGACTGTCAACATATGAATTTTGGTGGAGACACAAAAATTCAGTTTATAACAGGTTAAATCAAGATAAGACTGTACTTACAGATTCGTGAGATTGATTTGCTCACTGACATTTCTTGGGTAGGTCTCCTACACACCACTCCTTCCCTTCATATAACAGGTTAAATCAAGATAAGACTGTACTTACAGATTCATGAGATTGATTTGCTCACTGACATTTCTTGGGTAGGTCTCCTACACACCACTCCTTCCCTTCTGATAGAATTTCTTTGTGACATTTGACAAGACCTGGCATCCTGTCCTGAATCCAAGTCCCATACCATGTTCCCTGACCCATCTATCATCCTACATCCTTACATATGGCACTCACAACTGAACTTTGGCCTTGGTCTATTCCCCTGGAGCTTAATGGCCAGCTTCTTCCCCAGAGTTACAGCTTTTTCCATCAAAGACAGTAATTCCTAAACCAAGCTCTTCAGAAGCTCCTGCTCCTGCCCCTCCCCAAGTAGGACAGCAGTAGGAGCATGTCCAGGGTTCCCAGTGGCCAATTTTCTGCCCCCTTCTCCTGGAATAGGGGACAGCTGCCTACTTGCACCTACTTCAGCCTCTCAAGTGCAGTAGAAATTACTTACAATTTGACTTAATGCATTTGTATATTTATTCAGTTAGAGACTCAACATTCACTGTCTGGTATGGACCAGGCATTGTTCTGGACACAGAGGATATACAAATGTATGAAACAAAAGACAAGCAGATAAACAGAAATGGTGCCTGTCTTCAAAGAGCCTGAAAACTGAGAAAGAGAGAGAGAAGCAAATGTGTGGACTGAAGTGTTATTGCAGGAGTATGTAGAGGGACAGTGGGAAAGGCCACCAGGAGGCAGTGAGGAAGCTGAGCAGCAGGTGTGGGGACCTGAATGAGACCATACATCTACCCATCCATCCATCCATATATCCATCCATCTATGCATCCATCCATCTATCCACTCACCCATCCATCCATCTATCCATCTGTCCATCCATCTATCCACCCATCGACACATCCAGCCACCCACCCATCCATCAATATATCTATCCATCCACCCATCCACCCATCCATCCATCCGTGCATCCATACACCCATGCATCCATCCATCTATCTGTGCATCCATCCATCTGTCCACCCACCCATCCATCCATCCATCTGTCCATCCATCTATCCACCCATCCACACATCCATCCATCCATCCATCCATCCATCCACACATCCATCCATCCACCCACACATCCATCCATCCATCTATCCACCTATCCACCCACCCATCCATCCATTAATACATCTATCCATCCACCCATCCACCCATCCATCCATCTGTGCATCCATACACCCATGCATCCATCCATCTATCTGTGCATCCATACACCCATGCATCCATCCATCTATCTGTGCATCCATCCATCTATCCACCCACCCATCCATCCATCTATACATCTATCCATCCATCTATCCACCCATCCACCCATCTATCCATCCACCTATCCCTCCATCCATCCATCTATTCATCCATCCATGCATCCATCTATTCATCCATCCATCCATCCACCCACACATCCATCCATCCATCCATCCATCCATCGTTCCATCCATCTATTGGCTCTCCTGCTTACAGCCATCTTCATTCCTTCCAGTAATATTATCCACCCCTACCATGGTCAGGGGGATCAGCTGAGAGCAAAGGAGAGGGAAGCTAGACTCCATTCTTCTACAGGGGTTTCTCAACCTTCGCCAAGCCCTTCTCACACTGTCCCTCCAGCCCTCTCCTTAGGAGTTAGTTCCATGCTCCTCTGAGAACACTCCTCTGCCTTTCCTCCCCAGGCTGCCCTGGACTGCAGGTCACCCTCCCTCTATCACTCCATGCCTCTGATTCCAGGCATCAGGAGCCAAAGGGTGTTTCCACATCTCTGTGGCACATGGGGGCTGTTTCTCTGTCACTGAGACTTCACTGTGGTCCAAGCACTGTATACAGGTAGACACTCAGTAAGTCTGTCCTTTCTTAAGTTAAACTGGATTTGATGGATGAACTTTGGTCTCTAAAAGTACCTCCATATGCATGTTCCTATAACAACAGCTTCAAAACAGCCATTTGAAATGCAGAAAATTTGTAAGGTATTTTGCATTACTAGTCTTTCAGTTCATTGAGTCCACAAACATGTATTGAGTGCTTAGGAGGTGCTAGGTATTGTGCTGACAATCGGGATACAAAAGACAAAAAAGACATTGCAAAGGGCTAACATGTGTCAAGGAGGTGAACGTCTGTTTCAACATAAGTATGGTAACAGAAGAACCGAAAAAGCATTCCGAGGCACAAAAGAGGGATGAGTGAAGTCTGCTGTGCTTATCCTAGAAGGTTTAACTGAGTGAAGGTCACCAAATCTAATAGGATTAGCCCCAGGGAGAAAGAACAAGGAAGGAGCTTCCAGACTGGAGGAACAGCATGAGCAAAGCCCAGAGGCACACAAGAGCTGAGTGACTGGGGAAACAGAAAGTGGCCTTGTATCTGCAGCAGGGGTGGGAGTGGGGACACAGAACAAATATGGCCAGAACAAGAATGCTTTGAAAGTACTGTTTAGGATTCTGGACTTTACCTAAGTCTGACGGCAATTAAAAACCACCAGGAGATTTTAAACAGGGAAGAATCATGATCAGATTGGTGTTTGAGAAAGACAACTCTCTCAGTGGTATGAGGAATGGGTTCGAATGGGAGGAAACTAGTCTGGGAGCCCAGATAATCAGGGCATCTGCAGTCTTATCCACCTTCCTGCATAGACCCTGAAATGTGTCTTGAATTGATTCTTCAAATTTCCACACAAGGATAACAACCTAGTGAAAATTATAGCATCTGTATCCACCAATTTAAACTCCATTATTATAACCATCCAGGGCAAAGCGTGTTACTGTTTTTGTCATTGATACACAAGGCAGGTCACTGAGCTTACTGATTGGAGACTCTCAGGGTTACAGTAATAACACATTCATGATAGAGGCAGCATGGCATTAATCAGAACGATGTTCC
This sequence comes from Galeopterus variegatus, assembly GCF_000696425.1. Lineage (NCBI taxonomy): Eukaryota > Metazoa > Chordata > Mammalia > Dermoptera > Cynocephalidae > Galeopterus > Galeopterus variegatus. The sequence continues at coordinate 8,701 of NW_007736769.1, forward strand.
TTCCTTTTTGCTTAGGAACCACATTCCTCCTACTCTGAAAGTGCCTGCTTAATGCTAATATTCTTGGTGATTCTGGCAGTTTCGTGCAAAATGAATTTCTGGTTCAAGTGCTTAAATATTGTGGTTGCTGCTTTTTTAGTTTTTCTCTTTTGTCTTGGGGCAATTTAAATTTATAACAGTGATTTCTTCAGAATGTCGTATTTTCTCTTTCCACCTTATTACTACACATATTTGTAATCACTTCCATGACCAACCTTTCATGCTTACCTGAAGTTTGCGAGTAGAGCTGACATCTGCTACTCTCCTTTTGTCCCCTGTATCACTTTTTTTTGTGATTATTTCTTTTGTAATACCCTCTCCTGCATTAGTAAGGGTTAACAGTGAAACATAAGCCATAGGAGATTAGATATCAATTAGATATAGATATAGATATATAGATAGATATAGATTTACAAGAGAAGATTTATTATGAGAATTGACTTATAAAATTTGGAGGCTGACAAGCCCCACAATATGAAGTCTGCAATCTGGAAAACCAGGAAATCCTGCTAATGTAATTCATTCTGAGTCCCAAAACCTAAAAACTAGGGGAGCCAATGGTGTAAGTGAAAGAGATTGAAGACTCAAAAACCAAGTGCTTCAGTGTCCAGGGGCAGGAGAAGACAGACGTTCCAGCTCACACAGAGACAGCAAATTGCCCTTCCTCTGCCTTTTTGTTCTTTCCAGGCCTCAAAGGAGTGGATGATGTGGTGAGCGTCATTGGCGAGGGCTGTTCTTTACTCAGTCTACTGATTCACATGCTCATCTTTTCCAGAAACACCATCATAGACACAACTAGACACAATGTTTTACCAGCTATCTGGGCATCGCTTAGCCCAGTCAATGTGACACATAAAATTAACCGTCACACCCTCCCACCTGGCTCTTCCTCTCTGTGGTTTAAAGGGGTCTGACCCCACCCACCTCCTAGTGTACAGGGGTGGGCCCATAACCTAGCATGGCCACTGAACCTCCCCAGACACAGTAGCTGTTCAAGAAGGCACAGTTGACCAAAGCTAGGCCAATGAGAGTCATCCATGGGATTCCTAGAGATACCGAGAAAGAGATACTCTCTTCTCTGGGCCTGCATGCTGTAAAGCCACAAGTTGCCAGTGGCTCTGTGTGGCACCTGAGAATAAAACACATCTCCAAAGAAGTAGATTTGAGAGATGGGAAAGACAAAGAAAGTTCTATGGCATTGTTTGGGCACTTGGGCTTGACCAGGACAGTAGCAGGGACTTCTGAGTTATATGAGTCAGCACTTCCTGTTTTCTTCTTTAACAAGTCTGAGCTGGGTCTCCATCACCTGCACCCAAAGAGTTGCAGATAGAACAGCAGGTTACCTTCCTGACTTCTAGAGGTCTGGAAACAGTGCAGAGATAAGAATGAGAAGTCCACAGAATTCTTCTTGGTCCTACAAGTCACTTGCCCTATTTCCATTACTCCCCAAAAGGTACGTGATGCAAATACCTCCCCCTAAATCTTCATTACTGTGTTCTCATTCATTCATCCCATTAATATTTTCAAGCTCTTTCTGTGGACACAGTGTGGTAGTTAGTTTTGTTAAGCTCTAATTTCGGAACAATCTGCATAAGGAGACTGAAGGCCTCAGAGGTTTTATATGAGATTGTAATACAAAAAAATTTTGGAGGTAGAATCCACACTAGCTGAATCCTCAACCACATGACATCCCCAGGTGAGGACATGATTCTCCCCTTTACACTCGTTCTGAAGAGTCGAACACATAAACACACCCAGTCCCTCCATTGTGATAAGAAATAGAGAAGAGATCAGTAAAATTCCATAAGAGCAGAGGGAAACACCTATGGAAGAGGTTTCCTTGGGAGATCGGTGTTCAGGAAACGTTTCACAAAGGAGGCTTTGGGTTCTGAAGACTACAGAAGCCCTTTAAGCAAGAGAAGCATTGTACACAGAGAAACCCACATCAGTAAAGCTGGGAGGGGTAAAGAAGACAACAATCTGAAGTGTGGCACGTCACCTCACATGACTCTGGGCTTGAATGCCACGCAGGCATGTGTGCCCTTGATCCTTAAGCAGTGAGTCCCTGAAAAGGTTTCACAGCAGGGGCTTGCTGTGATCATGTCTATTTACTTATCAAATGAGCTTGCAGGTTGGGAGAAATATCCACAAACATGACACGGAGAGAAAGATGGACAGTGCCAGCCACACAGATCAGTCAATGTGTTGACAGAAGTTTCACCATATAGTCCTAGTAGTCACCAGATTACACCCGCCATTTAGAAAGATAATCCTTTGATCAGGTGGCAATTAGAACAAGGAGCCATAAGTAGTGGCCTGACCATGAAGAGGCTTTTTCATAGGTCAAGGGAAGGATGGTAAGTCCCTAAGGTAGTAGACACAGAAGCAGAGAACACTGCATCTCCTCCTCCTTACCCTCGAGCTCTACTGTCTGCTCTTCAGGTGGGCACCAGTACACATGCCACCACGCCAGGGACCCCTCACGTGTTCCAGAAGGCATAACTTGGCTCTTCTTGCTCTCACTCTTTGATTTTTTTTGCAGATTTCAAACAGAAAGTAACTTCAGGAAATGGTATTGAGAATCTTTTGCCTTCTGAAAATAAGCAATGCTCTTCTGTTACTGTTTCAGAATTCTTGTTCTCCAGTGGCTTGAAAATAGTGTGTGCTCCTCATAAGCCTTCTCAAGGACATACTTAGTAACACTGTTTTTTAATCCTGTATTTTTAAAAAAATCAGTTAACTTTGAAAATCCTAACATAAAGATATTCCTGTATACACAAAAAGCTGTAGACATTTCCAAATATTCTTCAGGGGTAGTGGGGAGGGGGAGGAACTTTATAGATGTATGACAACCCACACAATGACATAAAGTCTTAATTTAATATTAGTAATTATGGTATTGCATCTTGGATCCAGTGAATAGATCTAGATCCCCATATTGGATATAAAATCATTTAACGTGATTTGACAACCCTATGCCTCAGCAACTAATTAATTTTGTTACAACCCACCAATCAATAAGCACAGGACTAACACTAACTGATGATGACATCATGCCCCCACTGCTATTGATGTGCTATGCACTAAAATTTCTAGAAAGGCTTGTCTGCTGGTGTTTTTGTCAGCACTGAAGTCAGTGGAAGTGCCAAATGCAACAGGAAGATACCCACTGGAGTCTCAGCCTCTGTCCAGACCCATTTGCTTTGGTAATTACATTCTTCCTATCTAATTTCCCCACCACCAACCCCCTGTATGTTCCAATTGGTTAAGACCTTGACTTACATCATCAGCTTTCTGAATTTTTCTACAGCAAAACTCAACAGGGAATGAAATGAGAGGCATTTTAGACATTCGTGCATTGGGGCCAAGGCTTCTGCATTCCTGAAATGAATTCGAGTGCAGGCTTTTCAGAGCAAGGGGAGAATGAAGAAGAGATGTTAACAGGAAGGAAAAGGAAAGTATCATTTGCAGATGAGAGAGTTAAACGAGTCAGCAGTCCAGGCAGAGAAATGAAACCTAGACAGCAAGAGAACACCCTTCCCTGAGGAAAATTCACCACCCTATTTGTAAAGACAACTTTATTTTTATTACAAAGTAGTAAGAAAGTGAGCTTGCATGATGGCTTCAAAGATGTAAATTCTAGGGGCAACACTAAATAGGACCATGACTCATATTTTCTGTACAGACACAAAGAAGTACAAACACATTAGGCTTTCAAAACCATAAACAAGTAGCCTCTGAACTTAGACTGTTATATTTAGCAACACTTTCGATGTTAAAATGGTCACATGGGAGGGACACAACCAGGAACTTAGAATCACAGGGGCCTGAGGCACAGGTTTTATACCAGCTCCAGAGACCTTTTCAGAGTGTGAATCTCACACTTCCATTTTCCTACTGGATGATAAATTTCTTGAGGGCAAGGACAATATCCTCATTTTTATAACCCGAATCTCCCCACATCCACTCTCCATCTCCAGCCCTATACAGCACATAACCAGAGTTTTGTAAAAGTCTTAATAAGAGACACACGTGGTGTTTGAATTGTCTCAAAGAATAAAAATTGCAGTCACATTATTTATTTTTTGAGATATGGCAGGTTTATCAGAAGGAGAAAAAAATGTGACTTTGTATAGGTGGACTTTTATAAACCATTATTAGTTTTCCAGTTTAGTCTATGAACTACTGAGCCAATAATGTAGCTGCAACAGTTTTGCAATACATTTGAAATACCCACAATCCAACAAAACTAAAGGAAAATTTCCCATGAAACAGTTTATCTTAAATGCCAATAATCAAGTAAAAGTTATATTAGGAAATAAGTTGGATAAAGGATACATTTGTGAAGATTCTGAAAGGGACCTGTAAACCTTAAAAGAGAACTCTATTATACCTAAATCATTCGAAAATATATGACTTCATTTTCCCTTTATGTATATATACCATGCTATGTACTGTTAAACCTGTCGGCCAGGATTATGTGCAGTTTTTTTTCAAACACGAACGAAAAGAGTGAAAAGTTTCATAAATGAATGGACAAGACCCAGAAATGGGTTTGAGGGAGAAAGCAGAAAAAAGACGTTGTAGAAGAATGTGTGAAAAGAAAATGCCTATGTTAGAATTAACCCTGCTTTGAGCTCTCAAACATAGATGATTAGTCAAATGAATTCCCAGAGAGAGGAAAGATGGGTATGCAACCTCCCCTGGATCAACAACCAGTTACAAAGTCCCAGGAAGGACCAAGCCAAGGTGAGCTGGCTGTTATTTAGAGGTGGAAATGGGCAAATAACATGTATTAGCCTCAAGCCTTAAGAAGCTTTGGGAATGAAAATGTTTATCATATATTACAGAAATGCAGTGCACTTTTTTTTTTTTTTTTTGGCTTACCCAGAAATACATAGAAAAAAGCCTTTGCCCACCCTCAGCTTACATAGTGCAGTTGGAGCTAAACCTCTTCCTGACTCCAAGGGTGAGCACATGACCCAGGCCAAGCCAATCAGAACACTCCACCCCTGAGACATGAGGACAGGTTCAGGAGTGAGCACATGACCAAGTCCAGCCAATCAGAACACTCCATTCCTGAGGCATCAGGACAGGTTTGGGGGGGCACATGGCATCAGCCTGCCATTGGAAGATATCTACAAAGCTCTTCTGGAGTTATCTGGAAGAGGCTTTCTCTTCCTGCTAAGGTGGTTAATTTTGGTATGATGTAAATTCACACTGTTGGTGGCTGTCTTAGAAACCATGTTGGGAAAGCCTGCCTAAAAATATAGCTAACCCAGAGCTGTGAGAAGGAGACGCCAATCCTGGCTACATGTTTGCTCAACTAGATCTAGTTGTGTGTCCCTAAACACAGATGCACCCCTCATTTCATAATAATGTATGGCAATAAGTACCCCTTTTCACTTTCATACCATTTGAATTAGGATTTGTCTATTTACAATAAAATTGTACTACTAACATAAGGACATTCTGAGTTTGCATGTTCATAATTAAAAGAATGCTTATGAGACAAATTAAGTCCTTAAGTGGAAGAGGGACAAGTCCAGAGGAAAGACCACCTAATGCATTGCTGGGCACACATTAAAAAATTCTCAATAGATGCTTATCAAATAAAGTAAATATTAGAGAGGGGACATAAAGCCAAGTGATTTCAATACAGAGAAAGGGAAAATGTTTCAAGTTCTAAGGATGAGGAAATGAATTACTTAGAAATCAATCTATGTTCAATTAGAAGTGAATTCTTAATGATCAACTTCTTGGCTGTAATATAAGCAGAGCAAGGAAGAAAAGTCTTTCTGCTAAGGAGATGGTGAGTTCCTTGAGATTTGACCTGGGTCCTGCTCATCTGAGCAGGACCCAGGAGTTATGATTCCTTTTTTAGGAAGGGCTACAGAGAATCGGTTCAGAGACACACAGGAACTTGGAACTTGGTTGAAGTGATCTGTCTCAGGAAGTACAGGGAGAGTCTGCTGAGACAGACCATAATTTTCTGCTAATACTGGAGGTGGGATGCTCTTTTGGTGAGACCAAAATAGTCTGGATTCTGAAAGCTAACAAGGACATTGCAAGGAAGAAAAACTACTGGCAAGTAATTCTCATGAACTTAGGTGCAAAATAATTAATAGAATAATAGTGAATCAAATCCAGCAATGCATAATAAAGCATAACACAACAAAGTTGGCCTTATTCCAGGAATGAAAGATTGAGTTAAGATTAGAAAATTGATTGACATTCTCCACATGAACAGAACAAAGGAGAAAAGAAAAAAATCATCAGCACAAAAATACTGCAGGTGTTGGTAGTGGTGACACCTATTGTACAGCTGAAAGTAAGTTTGAAAACCATTGTCCTAGAGAATCATTAACAGTTTTGAATGATCCCACTGCTGTCCCTTCCCCTGGGACTTTACCTTTATTATTAATAATCATCCCTATTTGATCACAGGGAAACTTTGCCTGCCTTCCTACTACCACCATTCAACTGCTTTTTCAAGAATTGTGACTAATAGAGCATAAGATCTGGAGTCAGAAAATTTAGAAAAAGTCACACAATCTTTCTAAATTTCAGTTTCCTCATCAATTCAAAAGAGAGAGCAGAGTCTGACCTGTTACATTACAAGCAATGAATTGGAAAATGCCCAACTAATTATGAAGCACCATACAAACAGTGTTGTTACTTTACCCTTCCAAAACTTAAATGGAGCAATTAACAGTGAAAGACACTGGGTTTCATTTAGGATACAACATCCTTAATAAAGATTATGTTTATCTATTTTACATATGGAAATTAAAAGTGGTTAGGTAGTTTCCTAAATTGAAAATTGGATGAATACAGATGATCTGAATGAAAATGACTAAATGAACCGAGTAATGATGCCCCAAAGTCATTTAAGACTTCAAATCATCTCCCCCTCCAAAGAGCGACTCTCCACCTCACCCCCATGCTCAGCTCTGTGAATGGTTGCTTTAACTTCCCATTTTTCTTTACGTGCATAGGCAGACTGCAAGACACGGAGAGGTGATACAGTATAGCAGTTGAGAGGACAGGCTTTAGAACGAAACAAATCTGGTTTGAATCCCTGATGCACAATGCAGTGTGATCTTGGGTAAGCTATTTGGTTTCTCCAAGCCTATTTATAAAAGTGAGGATTTTAAAACTTTTCTAGCAGAGTTTTTGTAAAATTATGTAAGGGAAGGTTTGTGATAAGCTTTGCACGGTGCCCAGCAAGTAGCAATCATTTTATAAAAGACACCCACTTATCACCATCGTCATAGGTTTAATTTTGCCATGACACAGCCAGATTTTTACTGAGATGAATAAGGTCATCTGGATAAGGGAGATTTCACTGAATTGGAGGAGTCAAAATGATTTTTGAGGCAATGGTCATCAAGATGATCTAAATGTCGTTTTTGCATTCTAGCAAATCTATGACACAGACCGATGCGAGCAATATTTTCTCCTACATTCTCTATGTAATTTGTGACTAAGTGATTTCTTATGAGTGCTTCTCTAGAGCTGAAAGTTAAGAGAATACATATCCACTTATTATCAAATGCCTATATGTAATTCCCTTTATGTAGTCTCCTTAGCTGCTGATAAATTTACCAGATCCTAGGGAACTGGCCCTCCATGGTGGGCACTGTGGTTTGGCCATTCAATGTCTTTTCTTTTTGAGAATAACCCTTCATCCACTCCCTGTTGTCCTGATGGGGTTGTTCATTATCACACCCATCCCCCCGCCATCACGGGCGCAGGATGCAACCTGCTCAATCAGTGAATTCCGTCTTCCTGGCAGATGTGAACACATGATTTCTGCAGGGTCGGTTAGAATCTATCTTGGGATTTTCTGTATGGATTCTGGGAGAAAGAGGGTCTTTCTCTTCCTTTTGTAACAAGTTTGCAGCTCTCAATGGCAAGTAGTCATCTTTCCCTCCTGCAGACATGACATGCTTGACAGTAAAACCAATATAGAAAGGAAAATAGAGCCAAGATAAGGACAGAGAGGGACAGAGTACCAATGACATTGTTTGGGCTCCTGGAACAAATCACTCCCAAAACTCATCACATATACCCTCCATCCCATACCTAGTTTTATGAGCAAATATATTATGTTTTCTACTTAAGCTACTTCAGTTTCTATCACCTCTAACTGAAAAGGTCTAATTAATGTACTCATTGAATCAAACATTTTCCAGAATACAGTATTTATTGCCTCTCAACTTGCATTCATTCCATCTGTATGATTGTCCCCAAAAGACATTTGACCAAAATGTTTGGAAGATTTGCACAAAGATCAGGCTAGAGTCTCTCATTAGTTAGTTTGTTGGTTTTGCTTTTTTGTTTTGTTTCATTCTCTTTAAAGTTAGGGTCATCCTGATAGTGGTATAACTTTATATCTCCACATATATACATTCTTTTATTGAGCAGAATAGACAGCACCACAGAAGCACATAAATATTAAGCAGCAATAGAAAATTTTAAAACTTCGGTGTATTGTTATTTAACAATCACTCAAACATTAGCAAAAGGAAGATTATATTTTCAATGCTTTCAAATTTATTTCTGAAAATGTATAACAAATTCATTCCAATGCAGAAATGGCTCTTTTTCACCCCCTGAAGTTTTATGCTTAAAAAAAAGTAATTCCCTATGGATCTCAACAACCATTCTATTACAGAGGAATTAAGATCCTCAGAAAGCAAGTAGAAAAACTGGATTAGTTTTTGATTCAGTTAAGTTATAGCTCAAAGGAGGCTAATACTTGAGATGCATAAGTGATCTGGATTTACCAATTTAACTATCTTTGCAACTACTTATCTGCATTGTGAAAAGATTTTCCTTATTTGTCATTAGAAATGTGACATCTGCTTGTAAAAAGTAAAAAATAAATGAACAATACAGAAGCTTATGTAATAGAAAATGAAACCGTCTGCTTCACCACATTGATTCCCCATTCTCAAGCAATAACCAATGAATTAATATCAACTTCTTTAAGCATTGTTATCTTAATTCTGTCATGCAGAGGCTGGTAATATACAACAGAAAATGCAATTCAGAAGGTACTTATGATTTAAGAAACAAGAAGGAGGTCTGAAAACCAGAGCAAAAAATTATTCCGTCGACAGGATCTACATAACAATAGTTAAGAATTTAATGTCAAAAAAAAAGAATATAGTGTGATTTTACTATTAGGCAGCTTTGAAATGTCACTTACGGTAGTTTCTTCTGACAATAACATGTGTCTTGTTTAGAAATAGGAAGTGGATTCTAGTTTAATCAATTTCTAAGGGGGGGGAAACCTCTAGTAACAATTCAGTCTTTGAAAGCATCAGAGGGTGAACTCATTGACAGTAAACGAGGTAGGAGAAAAGTGAGGAAAGTATAGTGTAGCATGATGTCCACTCCTATTATGAAGATGACCCAAACTATGCCTTAAAAGAGAGGAGAATGCAAAGTAATTTAGGGGAGACATAGAAGGCCCTCTGGCAGTTAAGTCATCTATTGAGTTAGAAAGACCTTATAAAGTCGTGGCCCCAGAAAAACAATCTGTGGAAACATCTGCTGAAGGACAAGAATGGAGCTCACTGAAACTTCATTAACTGAATGCTTGAATGAATCCCAGAAAAATAGAAGTCTGTGCATCATTATGTGTGCAAGGAGGAAATATGCACAAAAGTCGCTGCACTGACAGCCACTCACCACTCACCATTAGCCAATTTAGTTATCTCTCTTCAGGCAGCCCACATAAAATGAAGCAGATGCCACCAAGGCAGGGTTTCCCGTGTTTTATCTACATGTGCCTGTGTCTTGACAAAAAATGGAGCTCTGATCTCTCTCCTGCACACCCTAGCACAGTGATTTGAGTGCATGCATCTGTTTCCATAACGCGAGGTCAGTACATCCAGGCAAAATAGCATGCAGACATTAGTGTATGCCACAAAATTTTAATATAATACATTTTAAATATGTCTCAGCATCATAAATAGCTAAGACAGCTGTGTCTTCACTGCTGTTGCTGAATTGTGCTGCCCAAAATGAAAAGGTTCTAGTTGATCACGTTATCTTTCTATCAGTGTGCCCATCTACTGATTACAGTAGGTAATTAAGAGAAAGATTTGAGTGTTTGCTATAGATATATTGTCTATGCATCATTTAGTGCCAAAAGAATTTTAATTTCTTCCCCTCAAACATCAAAGACATAATCTGGTGACTTATTTCAAGTAAATAAAGGTGAAAGCAAAGAGGATAGCTTACCAAATTAAAATGAGCTTATATCTTAACTGTGGTGCACCTAGATGTTTCCAACAAGCCCACAAGCCATACTGGTTATGTATGATGCTACCACAGCAGCTCCTGGAAAGAAACAGGACCCATAATTATTTTTTATTTTCTAGCCAAGTCTGCATTTTTTTTTTCACCTTGCTTTTGGGCAACTTTATAGCTTTATTGGCTAAGCTTGCCTGATTATTTTTTTTCTTCTATCAGTAGCTGCTGTTTGTCTAGTAGGCCAAATGACAAAAATTGTCTTATTTCTTTCCTAAAATGCTTCTCTTTTTAAAAAAAACTTTTGCACAGACAACCACAGCATGTAATACATTTCCTGACTCCAGAACATCATTTACGAATCTGGAGAGAGACACTGAATTTTGGCAGAAGTTAAACAAACAGCCTGATGGATCACTGTTTCTATAACAAGAGCACATTGTATCCTCCTCCCAGTCCATCTTGCTCCCACAGAACTGAATACAAGCAGAGACGGAAAATGACAAGTTGCTGACAACTGGGTCTAGAAGAACTACTTTAGGAATCAAGTTTATAATGCACGATTAAATTTCTGTACCTCCTATTTAATTATACTGAGATTATCCAATTATGTATTTTTTGCATACATAATGTAATATCTTTATTAATACATATACTGTAAAGGTGGATTTGTTTCTGTTGGGTATTGCTTATTAGTTTAAGCACCAGCTGTCTTTTCTAGAATCTGTGTCAAGTTCTGAGCTGCAAAAAATGAAAGAGTTGGCATCTGTGTAAAGTGACTGTAGATTCCAGGAGGCCTGCGTAGCTCAAACTGCAGCCTCACCTGGCTCAGGGCTCCAACTTCAGCCACAAAAGCACTGATTTTGAGTCAAAATAACTTGGGTGAAACTTTTATCCCTTCCTTGTATTAGTAACTTGACCTTCAACTTTTCCCCTCTATTAAGTGGGAAACTAATATTTTGCAGGGTTTTGAAACTCATGTAAGTGGAGATGGGTGTGTAAGAACAGCATTTTCCTAGATATCAATATGCAGGAGTTGAGACATATGGAGAGGCAGAAATTTTTACACAACAGGGAAGCAGAGAAAGATGAAAGGAAGACAGGGAAATGAAGCACAAGATTGGATATGTTCACCAGCCTGCCAAATGCTGGAAGAGCCACTAATGCTACATACCCAGTCCCCACCAAGCACCAGCCCCCACCAGGACTAATGCCACATACCTAGGCTCCCACCAGGAATACTGCTACATAATAATATCTCACAAGAATGCAACATTTTCTCAAACCACATGCAAAATTAGGAAGGCCAAAACACCTGTCTCAAAAGGTTTGCAGGACTTTACTATAGGGCAAAGCAGAAAAATTGAGCAAATTCGCTTACCTGTGAGACAACCCTAAAAACTCTTACTATTGTTACTTAGTCAGCAAGTAAGACCAAAGAGTCAATGTGATTTAGGCATTAAAAATAATGTAATCCCATTTATACTCACAAACTGGTAGGGCGTAGGGAAAGCAAAGTTGCAGTTATGTATAAAATATTTGGGTTACAATTACATATAAGAATAAATTTACAGGGTCGTTCTTTCCTCTCTCAAGAGTCTTCCTCTGGCCCTGGGAGCAAGCAGTCAGCAAATGCAGCTAACACAGGGGAGCTCATCCCTTCTGAAACATCAGGACATGTCCAGCATCAACCAGAGTTGGCACACGTGCTCTGGAACATGCCCTACATGTTTACTCTCCAGGTCTGCCACCAGTAGGGGTCATGAGCCAAAGACCCTCATGGTAATTCCAGTGTGTCCTACAATGGCTGGAAAGTGCAAATTCTCCAAGTTCCCAGAAAATATTCACAAGAGAGAAGTTATGAAAGAACTAGGGAAATCAAACAGCTGCTCTACTAGGGCACATGACCACATATCCAAATTATTCAAATGAACCTTATACATTCTAACACTAGGGTTCAGAAAATGTGTTTGCTGTCCAAGACATGCTAATTCATTACTGTGAACACTGATAGTTTGTTTTCACAGTGTTTTTCATCAAAAAAGTCCATTGTCTTATCCCTGACATCAAATTTCTTCCCTTCCTACAGTTATCCAGTGCTTTGTGATGATTCTCATCATTTCCCCTGAAAGCATGTGTAGAGCTAGAGCTGGGTCTGGAGATCCATTCACAAACCCTTCACAGGCAGGTCTATGAGCTAGGTAACCGGACAAAACAGTCCTTGGAACCTTGGTGGAAGAAGGAATAGTCTTTATTCAGCACACACAACACTATGAGCTAAGCAGTCCACAGAGAAATTCAGAAACTCAACTGCTACCAGCAAAGTCCAAAGAAAAACTGAAACTGGGCAGCTGCCAGCAGAGTAAACATATTCTATTTTGAGATGCAAGCTCTCTGCCACCAGCTTCTGCTTCACAAACTGAAGAACACACAAAAGCAACAAACTAGAAAGACACATGGGTGCACATGCACACTAACTCCGCCCACACACAACTTGTTTACAAGAAATGTGGAGGGAGCCTGACTAAATTATTCTATTTTCCCCACAGCGTGTTTAGGGTAATTCAGTTGCCAGGATTTGTAAACCCAGTTTGCATGGTCTGTGCACTATCAAAGCTGTGCACACTATCACTAAAAGAATCCCTGAAAAAAATAATGGCAAACTGATTATATATGAAGACCATAAAATCAGCTGGGTCCTGTTTAGCCCTTACCATTTCTAAGTTGTTATTTGTCATTGTTCTGGCTTCCTGCACCCGACTCTGTGAGTTAATGCATGTTCCTCGGATGGTTTTACATCTAGGAACAATGAGATAACACCAGAAGCAGAAGACTAATGGGAAACTAGATTAAGCATTTACGATAAGGAAAAATCTGTTCCGCTGCTGCTCAGCATCACATATCAGTAGTGGTTATACTTTCAGAGAATACTCTTTGAGCTATTCAACAGTTTCACACCACACGGGAGACACTTTCATCTTGTTTATCAGCATGAAGTGTGGTCAACTAGCATCTGTTCAGCTGGGAGTGAACTGATACCATCTGCCCATGGAAATACCAGACCAAAAGATCAAGGTTTGGCTTGTTTTTTTTAAATAAGATCAGCCAAACCCATAACACAGAAAATAAAAATATAGCTAGCAATTCAGTAATAAATAATGTAACCAAACTTTGGTACATACATATTTAAAACTGTTCATTCTGAAGCCATCCTTTCTATATTCTCCTGTTACTGCCACATTCATCATCGCCTTCAGTTGGATTTTTGAGAGTCATAGCAACAGTCCATAGAACACTAAAAAAATAGTTCACAGATAGGATTGCTCAGTGAATATGTTGGGTCAGATTGACATGATTCAAAAAAATGCAGTATCTGAAAACAACACTGAGCATTCTGGAAACATGTTGACTTGCTTAAGGTCCCAATGCCACCTGAGAACCAGGTCATCAGAGCAGCTGTTGTCCCCCAGCTGCTCCCTGTAAATAGGGCAATGCATCAAAAAGACATGGAAAATTACAGGTCCTGCTGGAGTGAGTGGAAGTCATTGCAGAGGTGTGATGTGTTGGGGTTTTCCCTGAAGAAACTGGAAGTGATCAGTAAGACTCCTGGGTGTCCATTATTAAAGAAAAAAAATTCAAGGACTCTTGTAAAGCACAATATGGAAGACTTTTTTCAGGACTATGGCCACAGGTACCACTGCAACAGGGTCTTGCAATGAGAGAGAGAGATTGGACTCAACTCTAAATATAACATGGGCAAATGAGAATTTATAGTCAAAGAGCAGGAACAGGGGTCAATAGATGGAAAAATACTAACAGGAAATATCATGTGGGATTCTAGCTAAACGGACCTAACAGGATTCTTGCTGAAGATATGCCAGGGTGATCAAACATCACCTGGGGATTGTGAAGGATGAAGAACCTGATCAGATGTTGAGAGTGATCAGATACCAAGAGTAGGGATTTCCGCTAAACTGACTTGGCAGGGTTCTTGCGAAAATGACTGGATAAGAAAAATGTGGTATATAGACTCAATGAAATACTACTCGGCCATAAAAAAGAATGAAATTCTGCCATTTGCAGCAATGTGGATAAACTTAGAGAAAATTACGTTAAGTGAAATAAGCCAGACAAGGAAAGAGAAATACTGCATGTCCTCACTCATAAGTGGGAGGGAGAGAGGAAAGGAGACAGGGAGACAGGGAGACAGAGGGAGACAGGGAGACGGGGGGGGAGAGGGAGAGAGAGAGAGAGAGAGAATGAGAACAAAGGAAGATCACAATAATATGTTGAACTTTCAAAAAAAAGAGAACTGTGATTTTTAGAGGTGGGAAAAGGGGAAGGGGGTTGGCAAGAAATTGGTTAAGGGTCACAAAGATTGATTAAACATCAGTATACTAATTATCCTTATTTGATCACCACATATTGCACACAGGTACTCAAATCTGTACTGCACAAACATGTAAAATCAATTATGTTTCAATTTAAAAAGTTTAAAAAACTAGATTTTATAGGGAAGTACACAGATAGGCCTAGAAGTTTCAGAAGCCTGACAAAGTTGGCCAAGAGAAGAATATTTGTCACCATGGTGTCCCAGTCTCTATTTTTATCAGTTTTGTTATTGTGGTAAAATATATGTAACTTATAAGATTTACCATGCTAAGCATGGTTGAGTGCACAGTACAAGTGGCATTAGGTACATTCTCATCATCACACAACCATCTCCACCGTCCATTTCCACAACTTTCTTCACTTTGCAAAACTGAAACTCTGTATCCATTAAACACTAACTCCCCATCCCCTCTTCCCCCAGTCCCTGGCAACCACCATTCTACCTTCTGTCTCTATGAATTTGACTACTCTAGGCACCTCACATAAGTGGAATCATAATATTTGTCCCTTTTTTTCTGGCTTATTTCACTCAGTATAATGTCTTCAAGTTTCAACAGCGTTGTCCAGTGGGTCAGAATTTCATTTCTTCTTAAAGTTGACTAATATTTCATTGTTATGTATGTACCATATTTTTCTTATCCGCTCACCCATTAGAAGACATTTGGGTTGTTTCCTTTTAGTTACTGTGAATAATGCTGCTAGGAATATGAGACTTTTTAACTTTAAACTTTTAAAACTTTACAGCATGTGTAATGCAAGCTCATTTGGGAGACAGTAGATCATGGTGGGTCAGAGAACAGATTCTGAGGTCAGACTAGCTTGAATCTCAGCTCTGTTGCTTCCTGGCTGTGTGACCTGGGGTCAGTTACCTAACTTCTCTGTGCCTCAGTTGACTAATCCATAGCATACAATTTGTCATCCTGTCTATTTTAAGGATTGATCAATGTATGGAAAGTGCTTATCCCAGATCTTTGCACATAGTAAGTATTTAACAAACCTTAGCTATTATTTTTAATATAGAAAAATCAGGGAATGCAAGCAAGCAAATGGAAGAAAATTGAAATTCCCCTTTATCCTAAAGGTGATCCTTATGGTTTTTTTTTTTTTTTTTTTTTTTTTTTTTTTTTTTTTTTTTTTTTC
>NW_007736769.1:25522-42604 GCF_000696425.1 Galeopterus variegatus
TTTTTTTTTTTTTTTTTTTTTGTCTTTTGTCTTTTTCCATGTCCGGCAACGGATCGCAACCCTCAGTGTTGTCCCCGTACCGGACCGGGGACCGGCAACAGG
Organism: Galeopterus variegatus; assembly: GCF_000696425.1. Taxonomy (NCBI): domain Eukaryota; kingdom Metazoa; phylum Chordata; class Mammalia; order Dermoptera; family Cynocephalidae; genus Galeopterus; species Galeopterus variegatus. The sequence continues at coordinate 25,625 of NW_007736769.1, forward strand.
ATTGCAACCCTCGGTGTTGCTCCCGCGCCTCGCTCAGCCAGTGAGCGGGAACCGGTCTGTATGTGGGATCCGAACCCTCGGGCGGGAGCGCCGCCGCGCTTCCCAAGCGGCGCACTATCCAGTGCGCCACCAGGCCGGCCCATTATGATGTATTTTGAGGTATATTTATCCTCATCTTTTTTTCACACAAATTCAATACCATAGACACTGTTTGATCAGCTGTGTTTTTCACCTAACCATAAATTACAAACTTCTTTGTGATTCTGCAATTATACTTACAAATCATCACTTTTAATGGCTGCATAATCCTACCATTTGGGAGAGTCCACCACCTCTTTAATCAGTTCCAGATCCATCTTAGGTTGAGTTTCCCAGACACAGATCATGATATACTCCTGGAACAAACCAGTGAGCAGGTGAGAAAGCAGGACAAGGAGAAGGAGGCCACCAGGCACAGGCATGATCCAGCAAAGTCCCAGAGAGGGAACAAGAACACCTCAGAGTAGCCCCAAGCCAAGGCAAGTAGGCTGGATTTTTCTACTCACTCACCAGTCAGGTATTGGCTAAGACTCACCCAAGAACCCTCCCAGCTCCCTGCACACGTGGGCAAAGCTTGCTCCAACAGCTGTGGGCACTGGTGCTGCTGCTGAGGCAAGAGTCACACCCAGTGACACACACCCGAGAAATCCATCCAAGAAGGTGGGGCAGATCACCAACAGCACCCCTATAAGGTCCCAGCAGAGGAATAGAATCGACTCAAACACATCAATGTGGGCAGAGAAGAGGCGCAAGTCCAGCCCCTGGTCTGTATACCCTTTCTCCTTCAGTCGTGCAGAACACCCCCCAACTCTCGACTGCCCTGTGTGGGTCTTTTCTCTCAGGCCCATCGGCCTCACAACTCAGTTCCTGCTCATCTGCAAATAAAAGATGTGGCAAAGTCTGCCAGCCAAGTCCTACCAGAAAGCATCAATAGACCGCATAAGTGAGTTACCAAGTGCTCTGTATCTTCACAGCAACAATGTGGCAGAATTAATCTTATCTGCCTGGGTCAGGGAGTTATAAATACCAGTCAAGGACTCAAGTCCTATAAGATTCCTTCCAGACTCTATAAACAATCTTACAAAATGTCCAGGGCGGGACACTGTGAGAATTTTGGTTGATGTTAACCTTTCTTGTCATTACCAAGTTTCTTTTGATGCATTTTTATCACGATGGCAGAAAATAGAAAAGCATATTTCTTTTCTAGGTTCCTAGGAGTTGCAGGAAAATTGAACATAACACAGTAGGTTCTCTGCTGCCACAGCTGTCATGGCTCACAGAAACTGAGAGGAGTTGGAGATACGGACCCCATTCCAGCTGAACACTAGGAAACATGTGTTGCTGAAAATCAATGTGACTTGTGATCCTCAGGCTCCTGGTGAGTCCACTGAAGGCTTTGGGATTCATTCAGTACCTGACGCGGCATTCAATATTGAGGTTCCTGCGATCACGGATCACAACAGTGAGAATGTTATTCGTGTCAGCCTTGAGGGGGGAAGCACGAGGAAACAGAACACTCCCAGCAGAGGGCACAACACAAACCCACAAGCACGTGTGGAGATGAGGACAACTCCGTCCCAGGACAGGGACTAGAGTCAGCTCATGAGTGAACTCCACGGAAGAGAGAAAACATCACTGGATTGAAGGCAAGAAAGGGGACTTTTAGTTCCTGCCCATCTGGGGTGACTAACTTGTGTCCTGATTTTCCTTGGGCTTCCCCAGTTTTAGCAGTGAAAGTCCCCCATCCTGGGAACCCTCAGTCCAGAGCAAACCAGGATGTTCTGTCACCCTATGTGAACCTCAGCTAGAGAAAAGGGTTGGTTAGTGCTGATTGAATGTTTGTGAACCCCTCCCCAGATTCACATGTTGGACCCTAATCCCCAAAGTGATGGTATTTGGAGACTGGGCCTCTGGGAGGTAATTAGGTCATGAGGGTGGAGCCCACATGCATAGGATTAGTGCCCTAGTAAGAAGAGACAAGAAAGCACTTGCCTCCTGTCTCTCTCTCTGTGCCATATGAGGACAGAGTGAGAAGGTGGCATCTCTAAACTAGGAAGACAGTCCTCACCAGCCCTGAGCATGCTGGCACCCTTCGATTTCCAATCTCCAGAAATAATATTTACAAACAATATTTCTCCAACCTGTGAGAAATAATTGTTGTGTAAGCCTCCCACTCTATGGTATTCTGTTATAGCAGCCTGGACAGACTAAGACGGCCTCTCTAATAAGAAAAGCACAGATTATTTCTGAGTTAACGTAGGCAGAGCATTTAGAACAGTGCTAAGTGTTAGGCACTGATGGACAGCACATTGTGGGGGGTGTGAGCACAAGCTTTTGAACCATTCTGCCTCTGCCACTTGCCACCTGTGGGCATTGACCTTGGACAATGATTTAACCTCTCTGCACCTCATTTTCTTATCTTTGAAATGGAGAAAGATGATGATGATGATGATGATGATGATGATGATGATGATGATGGTGGTGGTGATAATAGTATCCACTTTTCAGGTTTGTTCAAAGAACTGAATGAGTTAATATATTGGAGAAATTGGAATAATGGCTGGAACACGAAAGTGCTGCATTAGTGATGGCATTAAAAGCATGGACACAAGGAGTGTGGACATGGGTTAGAATCCCAACTCCATTACATACACGCTGAGCAAGTTACTTCATCTTTTTAAGACTCAGTTTTTCCTGCTGTAAAATGGGAGCAATTTATAAGGTAGTGCTTGTCTCACAAATGTCCTGTGAATATTAAGTTAACTTAGGTGCATAAATCAGTGGATACAATTCCTGGTACACAGGAAACTTCCTCATCAGTAGGAGAAGACTCAGATTTGATTTTCTTCTAGTCTCTTAGGGTTCCATAATTCTGGTTTCTCCCATAATTTAGATATATAATGTGTTAACTTGGCTTCTTGTCCTACCCATGACAATGGGAAATAGCAAAGTACAAAACAGGATTGTTAACCAAGAGCACTGAGTATCTGTTGAGTTCACTCAATGGTCTGAGACACAAAGCCCAGCTCCCATCAGAGCTGGAGCTGGTGGTCGCTGGGAAGTGCTGTGAGCCAGTCAAGAAGAGATAAGAGCAGAAGCCAAGCTCAGGGAGTCAGGGACTCACCCATGGTGAAGAACTTGGGGAACAATTTATGGAATGACCGGGATAATTCAGTCAGGCAGCATCTCTTTCACCTGGAGTTATCTTTACCAAGAGAGGAGCACCCTCTTTCAGGACATATCCAAAAGGTCCTCTCGAGAAACTGCTGTGTTAAAGGGCTGGCCTGCGAAATCCAGCCATGGTTTGTAAACAAAAACTCGAAGCTCAAAACAGCTGACACATAAGCAACCTTTTTGATCATAACCCATTGTGAGCTGAAGACTAGATAAATATAAAAGTCAGTCCTCTCAGCTAAGAAGCTAAAAGTCGTTGTTTTCCAGAGTTCAGAAACAATTTAAAAGCCAACATTTTTACAGTTTTTTTCATGTGTAGAGAAAATAGGGGAAATTATTTTCCTGATGCCTGAAATGCCATTAGTTATGAAAAATCCTGGGACACGCCTGCAGTTGCTCCATCACTGGCCTGTCCCCAGGCCTCACTAGGGAGGATTTGCACCCCAGTGGACTGAGGACACTACTTTGTTTCTTTTGTCAACTGGTTAGTGGCTGATACATGCCCATATAAAGCCAATTAATCATTGCCAGCTCCCTCCTTCACTTACTTCTCCAAACCTCATGTATTAAGTATCAGTTATGCACATGGCTCTGTGCTCGGTAACACAAAGGAGACAAAGATGGATAAGTCCTGGACACTAGCCACAGGAACTTTCTGTTTCATAGGAGAGAAGGGTCAGGAACATAAATAACCACAGTGTGAGACAGACATTGATGAGTGTCAGCAGGGAGATAAGGAATAAGAGTTTAAATGTTCAAGAAAAGCAACATTAGTGCTTACTATAGAGCTCAGGCCCAGTGAAGAGATCAGCTTGAATTCTAGCTGAAGGTGTCAAAGACGATTTGGAGAAGAAAGTGGAATTTGAGCTTGGTGTTAAAGAATGGCAGGATTACTTAAGTTAGAGAAAAGAGCATTCTATGGAGCACATGAACAAAGACACAGAATCAAAAAAGCATGGAGTATATTTAAGAAAGGAGCACTGATTTTAAAATCCCCAGCAGCAAGAATTTTTGTCTAAAATTTGTTCACCCCTCTACCTTATGCCCAGGTCAGTAACTGATAAAAGCAAGTTCTGGAGAAATATTTATGAAGGAGGGAGGACGGGAGGGAGGATAAGACCCATGTGAGGATGATAGATTGAAATTGTAAAACCACCCACGTTCTGAAAATACTACACCAAATATATGCTTTTCAGAACTCGGTGTCCACTGCAGCATGATCCACTCAGGAATCTGCCCCTAGAAGTATATGCCTGATTACTGCAAGAGCAATTAACATTTGTGGAGTGTTTTCCAGGTGCCAGACATGTGCCAACCATTGGATCCTGTCAAAGTTCTAGGTGAGTATTTTTGTCATCCCCATTTTTTAGATGATAAACTGAGGCACCGAAAGATAACTTCTCTGAGGTCAAACATGTACAAAGCACAGTCCTCTGACTTTAGAGCCTGTAGTCAATGCCCTAGAGGACAGCTGCCTGTCTCCACAGCATCTGACCAGCCATTCCTGTTCTCTTCGTTTGTCTATTCTATAGGCAATTTTTAATATAACACCAAATATTGATAAATGAGTAGAAAATTAATCATGTCACGCACTGCTAGAGAGGCTTTAACTTGGCAGACACTCCTGGAGAAGCAACGAGGCAATAGGCTATGTAACTGATATATGTACACCAGTTCACATTCTTCAACCTAGTCTCCCAAATTTCTAAGAATTCGCCCTATGAAAACAAGCAGAGATGCATATGCCAGGATGACCATATCAGCATTTTTATAATAGCAAAAAAAATAGAATTAACCTATATATTCAACAATAAGATAGGAAGAATTAAATAATATGATGCCACATTAATGAGAAGGGAAAGTGCCCAGAAGTCATTTTTAAGTGAGAACACTATATCCAGAGCCATGCAGACAATGCCCAATTATGAATTTAAAATGCACAAGTGTGCACAGACACACTGTTAACAAAATCTGTATATATATGGAAAAGAGAGAAAGAGAGAATACCATGTGCAGATTCACATGTACGGATCTGTACAGAAGTCATGGAACGTATGGATCTTATTAGCAGTTACTTCAAGCTCAGTATCTGGCACACAATAAGTGCTCAATCTTAGTTGACTGCTTAATGTTGGACTGTTTTCCCTTTATTATCTTCTATGTGTTCTCCTTAGAACATGATTTCCTTTATAGTAAGGAAATCAAATGATTATAAAAATATATCAGGCCTATCAATGTCGTAACATTCATTTCCGTTTCCTTCTGTTCTGTGCAAACGGGAGTGTTTCTACAAGCAAGCTTCTGCTGATGTGGAAATGAGCCCATCTCCAGGGGCCATGGCATTGGTAGTCATGCTAAAATAAAAGGAAAATGCTAAGTGCCAGTGTCTGATCTTCCTGCACATCCCTGTAAACCGACTGTGCTTTGATGTAAGCGGCAGCTGTGCATTTGGATCAGTCTGAGAGGCACAAGGCAAGCGAGGCCTTGCGCTCTTTGTTCTTTCTCCTGTGCTGCTAGAGATGTCCCATTCATAGGAGATGGCATAGTTAGGAGAGATGAAGATGCTGCAACCTGGGAAGCACATGCACTGGTGATATGCAAACAGCTTATCTTACCTGGGTTGAGATTGTAATCAAATTATGCTTCTTGGTATATATTTTCATTCTCAATACTGATCATAAAAGTTTCGACTTCTCTCAGCATTTCTTTCCTAATAGTTTACATTGCACAAGCCCAATATGCAGACATAAAGGATCTAGGACTCTTTCTCCCAGATTCTCCCCTTCAGCAAAGAGGGCAGCAGGATCAATGTGCCCCACCTGTATTGGAACCAACCTCCACACACTTTTAGTGCAGCCAGTCTGAAAAGGGGTGGACATTTCTTCACCTCCTCATTGTCACAGAAAAGTGGATTTCTTTTTCCATCTTCTCCAACTATCTATATTCCTAATGCAATATAAAGTATGCAATATAAAACATGCAGATAAGGCAAATGTTCCTGTCAGAATGCAGACTCACTTTCCTCTACCTGTAAGGCCAGATAAAGCACAGTCACAGAGGAGGGCTCCATCTTTCAAAAATGTATTATCTGAACGTATGTAACAGTTCATTTTATGTCAACTTGGCTGGGCCACAGTGCCCGGAGGTTTGGTCAAAGACTATTCTGGGTGTTTCTGTGAGGGTGTGTTTGCATGACATTAACATTTAAATTGATGAACTTTGAGAAAAGCAGATTGCCCTCCATAATGTAGGTGGGCCTCATCCAATCAGTTGAAGGCCTGCATAGAAAAAAAAGACCAATGCTCCCCAGGCAAGAAGGACTTCACCAGAACACAATCTTCAGACTTTAGCTATACCTTTTATCTCCAGCCTTCCAGCCCACCCTGCAGATGTGGACTTGCCAGCTTCCATAATTATATAATAAATTCTCAATATCTCTCTCTCTCTCTCAATACACATATGCATATATCCAATTGATTCTGGAGATTCCTGATAAATACAACCTAACACACACTTGCTTTGTGTCCTTGGCAACACCTGCAGACCTTAATCTTAGACTGATACTCAACTAACATCTTTGCACAGACTCTGTGTGCCTTATGGTTATGTCATCTCCTGACCTAATCAGTCCCTGGCTGTTCTTTTGGTGACTGCATTCATCTCATGTACTTTACCCCACCCATGCCCTATTTTCTGCTTCAACAGTTCATCTTGCATGAAACAGGATGAACCAATAAGAGATACTGAAATAAAGACTATATTCCTAGGAACCTATTTACATGGTATTGTATATACTTTCCCCAATAATGTGTTCACACTTTCTATCTACCATCAAGTGATATTCTTATATGTATTTCTTGTGTGGGTTCAAATATACTTGCAGTATCTAGTAACTGGATAGCTTACTCAGCACAGATTCTGGCTGCCCTTTGGTAGCATCCTACATCAAGCAATGTAGAAAGGCAGAACATCCTGGAAAATACAATATGACAGTCCTGTCTGAAGATGAGGGGTCAGAGGGAAAGGACTTCTACAATAATGACTTTACATGCTTTACACAGAATTTGAGTGCTTCAAGGCTTTCCCAATGTTGACATTGTTTTGTCTTCATAACAGAGCAAGATTTTTCTGTTTGTTTATTTTGTTTGCACTTTGTTAGCTGTAGTAACAATTGGATAAATTTTCATTAGAGTGAGCAGGGTGTCAGGGTCATGCACTTTAATTCTACTAAAAATTATGTATTTATTATAACAGCGATGGAATGTAAGCATGAATGATTAGACGTGCAAAAAAGAAATCATTTTTCCAGGGCTTAATACTTAAGGAAAAACAAAGTTTAAATGAAACATTTTATTTTATAAGTAATATTTGTGGTGGTTTTTTTTTTCTCATTCAGTTAACAGATACATATTGAGTAGCTTTTGTATATAACCAAAAATAAATCTGTCTCTCCTACATCTGGCTGAAAGCACATTATACACAAAACCTAGTCTTAAATAATGTAATTAGACAATCCTCATCATCATCTTAATCGACACTGGGTTACTCAGGCTAAAAGGGGGAAAGGGAGGATTTATTAAAAGAATACTTGACTCACATTCTAATCCTGCAGTCTTGCCTCTCAAGGAATCAGGTTCATATATGAATTACAAGGTCGTGTTCGTGTACACTTCACAACTTGCCCTGAATGGGAAATTCCATCAGAGCCATGGACAGAGTAATCTATACTCCTTGGCTGAATTAAACCTAAAAGAAACACTCCAGAATTCCAATACCTATTACAGATCTGAAACTGCAGTGATGTGTACCACGCAATACTATTCCTCAAGCCTTACAATCAATAGATCCAAAAAAGCCCAGACATTCATGTAATAAACCACAGACTCAATGAGCTAGCTCAGGTGCAAGATAAAGGGTAATAAAAATTCATTACCTGATATAATAGTTTTCCCTGAGGTGCCTTCAGGTTCTAAAGGGCAGGTTTGTGCATAATTAATATCTAGGAGACTAACGGACTCTGAATGCCTCCTTCTCTGTCTCTTCTTCCAACTTACTGTCTGAACAAGATTATGTCTCAGCAACAGCCATCTATTCCACTTGAGTTCCTTTCTCTACAACATAGTGAGCAAAGACTAACATGGGAAACCAGGTGTAACAGAGCCAGGACTACCCAGTGTGATTCAGAGTCAGAGTGTGGCTGGGTCACAGTGGATAGCCTCCATCTAGCACAGAGCTACAGCTCACAGCTCCCCCATCAGCTTGGCCAAGATGCTCTCAAAGAGCTTCATCCCCTTGTCATTGTTCCCAGCGCGTCTCTTCCAGATTCTCCTCCAGCCCAGTCCTAGCTTCTGCTCACCTGTCTTCTCTGATGTTCTCGCTCACTGCTCCCTTCCTAGACAGTCCTGACTTTGCTTCCAGGTACTCAGATCTCAATTTTAACAACTCTTTCTTGTTTTTGTGCCTTGTGAAGGGCCAGCTTCTTCATTCTAAGGCTCCTTCCTAAGGTCCAGAGAGTCCAAAATTTCCCATAAGGCAAAGTGGACAGCCAAAATCAGGCAATGAATGGTACATCCATAGAATAGCTATGTATCCTAGACCCTTAGTATTAATCTGGGTTCCCATAAAGCCCTGGGTTAATCTCAGGTGTTTCAGGGCACTGAAAAACTTATCTTAACCTCTATCTCACACCCTGTATTAGTCAGGGCTCTCCAGAGTAACAGAACCAGTAGGATGTGTATATAGATAGACTGGGATTGATTATAAGGAATTGACTCACCCAGTTACGGAGGCTGGCAAGTAAATACACGCAGTGAGGGCTGAAGGCTGGAGAGCCAGTACTGCTGCTGCTGTAGATAAAGACCACCTGCTGGAGAATGCCCCTTGCTCGGGAGGCTGGTCTTTCGCTTCTATTCAGGCCTTCAATTGATGAATGGGGCCCAGCCACATTATAGACAGCAATCTGCTTTACTCAAAGTCTGTTGATTAAATGTCAATACCATCCAAAATCACTCTCCACACTGACATAAAACTATCACACACTATAATATTGCAGATCTAAAATTAAAAGATAGTATCAGTTTTTTTAAAATAACAGGAGACTTTCTTCTTGCCCTGAGGTAGAGAAATGTATTAAACAGGAAAAGATTGAAAAACTATACTGTACTACTGTGCATTAAAATTAAGAATTTCTGGTCCTCAGGCCGGCCCGTGGCTCACTCGGGAGAGTGCGGTGCTGATAACACCAAGGCCACGGGTTCGGATCCTATATAGGGATGGCCGGTTTGCTCACTGGCTGAGCGTGGTGCTGAGGGTTGAGATCCCCTTACCGGTCATCTTTTAATAAAAAAAAAAAAAAGAATTTCTGGTCCTCAAAGACATCATTAGAGTGAAAAGACAATCCTCTGGGGGCGAGAATATGTTTACAAATAAATTTATCCAACATAGTATTTATATCCAGAGATACTTGTAAAACATCTATGAAAAAGTAAGAAAAAGGTAGAGAACCAAATAGAAAAAATGGGCAAATTACTTGAACAGGCATGTTACAAAAGTTGTTACATAAATGGCAGATGAATATCATAATGTGGTCCTACTATTCACCACCAGAATGGTTAAAATGAAAAAGGCTGACAATTCCAAGTCTGGAAAGCATGTCGGGTAAAGTGAACTTTTATACAATGGTAAAATATAAATTGACAAAACTGGTTTTGGAAATACTCTTGACATAGGAATTCAGCTTCTCTATGTAACGCCAACAGATGAGCAGGCACATCAGCATTAAAAGATTTGTATACAAATGCTGATAGCAGTACTTCTCGTATTAAGCAAAACACTGGAAATAACCCAAATGCCCAATAGCAGAACACAAAATAAATTGTGGTATATTTCAATGGGAATAAAATATTCTACAACCACAAGCAGCACATGAATGAATCACAAGCATGAATTTGAGTGAAAGAAGCCGACACAAAAAGAGGAACTGCTACATGCTTTCATTTATAAAGAGTTCAAAAGCAGGGAAAATGGATCCATGGTGTTAAAAGTCAAGAGCAAGGCTACCCTTGGGGCAGGATGACAGCAAGAAGCTCAGGAGGGCTTTTGGAGTCTGGAAGTGTTCTTTTTCCTGATCTAGTCACAAGTCTCATCGATGTAAATGAAAATGCAGTAAACTGTATACTTAAGATTTGTGCATTTTTCTGCCTATACATTACATTTAACTTTTTTACAAAATTATCAGTACAGGCATTATTGAAGAATACAGGGCAATTAATATGTTACCAGGGAAAAAAGACCACAGAAAGTCTTTGTAAACTTAAGATAGGTTACTACTACTGCGTCCTTTAACCTATGAGGTCTGTCATTCTGTCATGTAGCAGTTACAATGCAAAGTAAAACTGAATTAATTTGCATACACACAGGCAAGGTTGGTGAAGCATCATACATTGACTCTGCTGATAGATGCTGACAAGTAAGTTGAAGTACTTCTCAGTAACTCTATTTTACTCTTTTATTCATTTTAATAAGGCACCAAACAGCATTAATAATTTAGAAATAAATTTTCCTGTGGATAAAAAAGACTTCAATGGGCTTAATTTTTAAATAACACTCACAAACCACCTAATCGTTTTATCCCAACTGGTGCCGAGAATGGAAATACTTGTGCTTCTAGTTACTTCAGTGAGTTTAGTTCATCTCACGTGAAAGGAGATCAGGTTAGATAACAAAACCTCAGAGGGAGAATAAGGAGATATTCACAGACCTAAAAACTTCATTGAGTCTCTTAGTTCTTCAAGAAAATGAGACATTAATGGAGATGCAAAAAGAAAAAAAAAAATCAAATTCAAAGACCTGCCATATTTTTTATTTTAATATATTTTATTGTATTTTTGTGATAAAATATGCATAACATAAAATTTGTCATCTTAACCATGTTTCAGTGCACAGTTCAGTGGCGTTAGGTACGCTGACCTTGTTGTGTAACTATCTCCACCACCCATCTCCAGAACTCTTTTCATCTTGCAAAACAGACACTCTGTACGCATTAAGCAATAACTCCCCTTTCTTCCTCCTCCCAGCCCCTGGAAACCATCATGTTGCTGTTCTCTATAAGTTTGACTTCTCTAGGTACCTCATATAAATGAAGGCATACAGCATTAGTCTTTTTGTGACGGGCTCATTTCACCTGGCATAATGCCTTCAAGGTTCATCCATGTGGTAGCATGTGTCAATATTCCATCCCTTTTTAGGGCTGAACAACATTCCATTGTAGATATAGACCACATTACCTTTTAACTATTGTGTCACATTTCTAATTTGAGGTTCTTGTGATCAAAAGATGGCCACAAATTCTTTAACACTCCTCCCACGAAAAGGTGAGATTGATGTTTTCTGCCTTGAAATCTAGGTGAGCTCTATGACTGATTGGCCAGGACTGTAAGCAAAAATAATATTCTGCTGGTGTCTCTGCTCAGGCTTAAAAAACTGACAGCTTCCACTGCCTTCTCACTGAGGACCACAGAGAGACCACGCGCAGGTGTCCTTTCCACTATACCAGCTGAGCCCTGCCTTCCAGCCATCCAGCCAAGACACCAGACACGTGAAGAAGGCCATAACCTGCCTTCTGCCAGCTATGGAAGGAAACTCAGTCACTGGCACCTACAGTACAAGAACCACCCAGTCAACTGGGTGCCCAAATTCCTAGCCCACAAAATCCTCAGATATAATAAAATGGTTCCTTTAAGCCACTAGATTTTGAGGTAGTTTGTCATATAATAATAGGTAAGCAGAACAACCTTGGCTCCAACACTTCAGAAAATCCCTGAGGCCTGGCAGTGGATCTCCCACAAAAGAAGGGATATCAGATCTTTAAATACCTGAAGTAGTTAAGAAGTTCTTGGTAGGACAAACCACCTCAGGGCCAGACTATGAACATCTTGTCAATCCCAGGCAGGCATGAAGGAGCAGGCAGACCACAGGAAATGTTCTGGAATTTTGACCCTATAATCCTGAATTTGCTCACTCAATTAATAAAGTTGTTTCAAATACATGTTATGGGCTAAGCATTACACGAGGGACTTGGGTGACCAAGGCAAGACACATACCTGCCCTCCCTGTCACTGATCTCCCTGTTCTCACCAGTCCCTCATACCTCAGCTACTTTCTCTGCTAGTTCACCACGCACCATCATTCATCACCCCTGGCCCTCTATTCCAGAGTCAACAGACACACTCACAGGTGTGGTGTTTTGCTGCAGGCCAGGACATCCTGTGAGCTCCCTCGTGTATCTGAGTGTAGCTGTAAAACCACACATCTTTCCTGGGAAAGGACCACTTAACCTATAAAAATAAAGAAAAGGAAAGGGAAAAAAAAGATACAGCCACACATTGATTAAAACTAGCATTTCGTATCTGAGTGTAGCTGTAAAACCACACATCTTTCCTGGGAAAGGACCACTTAACCTATAAAAATAAAATAAAATAAAGAAAAGGAAAGGGAAAAAAAAGATACAGCCACACATTGATTAAAACTAGCATTTTCTGATATTTTTCTAATGAATTTCTTTTAGTTCATTTTGATTATACAGTCTACAAAAAGTTACCCAGTGTGCATTTTAGAATTCATGAGAAAGATAGAAACTCACTGTTAACTTCTTAGTCCAAGACAACATAGTGAATTCAAAAAGAAAACTGAGCAGAATACAAATAGCTCTTAGGAAAAAAAAAAATCTGACTTTATACATGAAAACATAGCAAACCAATTGCTTCTAATAGAGTTTCGACTGCTTCCCAAGCTGGGCATGAAAAGTTTACCATGTTTAGATTTGTTTAATTTCAGAAGGAAGGCCAGTGAAGGCTTGCTGTAATACGGGAGCCTGCTTACTTGGTAATGTAGAATTGGTTCTTCTGCAGTCATTGACCATGTCTACACCTCCTGTCTTTCTGTTGGGGCTGTCATTGTGAGGTGGACAATGATGACTTCGGTGCATAGACTCAGCCTGTCCTGTCCCTAGGCCATCAGAATCAAAGCTGGCATTCACGAGGAGACTCATTCTCACCAGCGGGGAGTCTCTGGAATTCGCTCGGTGATATTAGCAAGCGTGGGCCAGCAGGAGGGTTTCTTGAGCACTGACATGCCTGAGCATCTACAGCCTTCTCCTTATTCCTATCATACTTGCTCAGTCCTGATGTAGGAGTTTCTCTCTCATTTCTCTTATTTATAGTGAGTTGGGATAAGAGCCTTGCTGTAAACTTAGCTCATTTTAGTCCATTCCACCCATTAATGGTGGCTTGATGCACTTAGATCACCCAGAATGTACCTAGAGCCTGCTTGTCCCAAATACCTCAAATATAACAAACAAAATGTGTATGTGGTAATGGTATTAGCCAGGGTTCTCCAGAGAAGCAGAATCCATAGGACGTGTACAGATATATAGAGAGAGATTTATTCTTAGGGATTGGCTCATGTGTTTATGGAAGCTGAGAAGTCCACACTCTGCCATTTGCAAGTTGGAGAACCAGAAAAGCAGGTGGTATAGTTTCAGTCCAAGCCCAAAGGCCTGAAAATTAGGAGAGACAACAGTAAAAGTCCCAGTCCTGGTCCAAAGGTTTGAGAACCAGGAGCACTGGTGTCCAAGGGCAGGAGAGGGTGGACATCCCAGCTTCAGCAGAGAGAGCAATTCACCTTCCTCCACCTTTTTGTTCTGTCTGCACCCTCAACAGATTAGACAAGGCCACCTGCATTGGTGAGGGTGAACTTCTTTACTCAGACCACTGATTCAAACGCCAGTCTCTTCCAGAAACACCCTCGCAGACATGCCCAGAAATCATGTCTTACCAGCATCTGAGCAACCCTTAGCATCCTCCCCAACAGAATCTTCCCAACTAGTGATCTATATATCTATTCAAAAATAGGTTTGTGAACAGCGAATCTGTTAGGCAGAGGAAAATGAAAATTGACAACCCTTGGCTTGATTATTGTTATGACTATGGTAATAAAGATTTCTTCTTAACCTCTTAGGAAGAGCCTCTAGCCAGGTCCCTAAACTTGTAGGTCTAAGGATAAGAAATGACTGGTTACAAACTTCTTATGAAGGCTGATTTAGAGGCAGTGCCTGAGTATAAATCTTGGGTTCACCACTTACAGAACCTGGGCAAGGTGGCCTCTCTGAGTCTTGTCTCTTCACCTGTGAAAAGGAGCAGTGATGTGCTTCTGTCACATCATTGTGAGGGCCACATGTGATGATCTGTGTATAGCACAGTTACAGCGATGGAATAACATAGTGTAAGTTCATTATGAGTAATTTTACCATAATCATTGTTGGCCAGGTTTTCTTGGAGAAGCAGTCCTATTTTGTTAACCTCAACAAACTTCAGTGTAAACAGAGGGACTCTAAAGGTGATGGGAGTTCCATTAAGGAGCATTTAGGTATGATTTGGCCAAATTATATTTTTACTGTTCCAGTAGATGTCCCATTAGGATTACAGCAAAATGAAATCTGTTTATGTTATAAGAACCAAGGATTTTTACCCCAGTCCTCAAGGCCTCTCTCCTCCTGAGAGTAGTGGAAGGAACAGAAAGCATTAAAAAAAAAAAAAAGAAAGAAAGAAAATGAGTCTAAGTTTCAGCCATTTACATCTACTGAAAATCTGTGCATCTTCTCCTTTTCAGTGACGACTTACTGGGTGTCTTTAATGTTCAGATGTGTGCAAGGCCCTAGAAAAATAAGCATGAATGGCACACAGTTTGCGTGCCTGCTCTTACAGCCTCGGGGACTGTGAGCTCCAGGACTTGCCACCAGCAGCCCACTACCACTGAGTTGCACATACCTATCTCCCAGCAGAGATGGGAGAGCTGGCTTTTGTGAGTACCTGAGAAAGGTCAGGAAGAGAAATCACCTCCTTTAAACTACTGAATACATTTTGGGAAACAGTAGGCTTAATTGGTATTGCCATATCAGGATTTCACTTTTTACCACTAAGGATTTATAAGGATTTTAGATTTCTGGTGACAGATATTCTTTAACAAAATACATATACCTGGGAATTGTTCCTGACTCTTTAGCCCAAATTAATGTTTACCTTGATTCATATCCATATTAACGCAAAAATTTTTCTCCATCACAGTCCTGAACATCATCACTTGCCTCAAACAAGAATTCTTGTTTTTATTAACTCAAGCATTGAGAGGGAAATGTATCTTTTTCTTTAGCTTCTCAGGTGCTAATCAATTGCTAATTATCTTTAACCATATCGACCTTCTCCCACTGTTTTTGCCATATAGATTAATGAGTGACATTCTAAAGAGCCAACTTTATGCATTGAAAGGAATGGATTCATGCATTATTCACTCCACATAAATACATGCACTTTTATTTGGAACTTTCAAAGATCTCAGAAAGAAGCACCAAGGAGAGATACAATCTGACAAAGGCAAGAACTGGGACAGGAAAATTATATACGATGAAAATGGAGAAAAATAGACCAATCAGTGCAGAAATGAAGGTGCTAGGAAGGAAACAAGAACATGAGGGGAAAAAACAAGCGCCCCAGGTGTGTGTGAATCCTCAGGGTGTGCCAGGCACCGAGCCTCACACTTGCAGCGCCCTCTGCCGGATCCCAGTGGGTACACACAACAAGTCCGGGCAAATGAGCACTTTGTTACGACCCTGCCACTGGCCCCCGTGCTCTCTGGCTTCCAATCCTATGAGCAGAGTCGAACCATTTTAGGCATTGAAAAATAGTTTTACCTGAACTAAAGGAAGGATAAATGAAAAGGAAGGGTTTCCTACAGGCTTTCTTCTCGTGAATTCCGTTTATTTTCTGACTGGCCATCTAAGGAAGGTAGCGAACTTGACGCTTTCTCCAAACAGGAACAAGCCCTGGTCCCTCTTGTGTCACAAAGAGAGGGGATGAGAGGAGATCCAAAAAGAGAATCCAGAGAGAATACTACAAAAGATCGCAGCATTGTCCCCACTTCCTGGCACAGAGCTTCAGTAGCCTTGGAATTTCCTGAACAATAGGTGTCTTTGTTATGCTAATGAGCCTCCTAATTGGTGACCACGTTGATGTGCAAGGAGGGGAGGTGCCTGGGGCCCCCGAGGAGGGACACAGAAGCTCTGCACCGGGGCCTCTCAGAGTTCACCCCATGTGTCTCTTCATGTGGCTGTTCCCCATCTGAATTCTTTATAATAAAACTGTAATCCTATATATAACTCGTTCCTGAATTCTGAGAGTTGCAGCAAATTATCAGACTTGAGGGGGTTGTAGCAATCCCACATTTGTAGCCAGTCAGTTGGAAGTGCCTGTGGCCTGGGGACCCCCAAAGTGTAGCTGGGAAGGACAGTCTTGCTGAGGACTGAGCCCTTAGACACTGGAGTCTGAGGCTGGCTCTGGGCAGTCAGTGTCAGAATGGGATAGCAATCCACCCACTAGGGTGCAAACAATAAGAACTCGCTGTTCCTTCACCTTCACTCTTCCCTTTGATACCACATCCCCACCGTGCTCTGCTCTTGACCTTGAGAGCATATAAGGATGCCTTGATTTCAGGGGGGAGTGAGATGGCAGGACAGGGAGCTCAAGTTTTCTCTAAAGTTATCGCTTCCAAACCTTTTATTAATCAGCAAAACCCTTTTTCAAATAGTCTTAGGAAAACTCTAATAAATAAAATAGATAAAAGCATTATTTTATTAGTATTATTTAAGAGTAATTTCAATTTCACATTTTCAAGTTTGTTACTCTAAAGTTGTTAATGAAATTAAAGTTAGCCCAT
>NW_007736769.1:42667-43782 GCF_000696425.1 Galeopterus variegatus
GGTGGTTTCTAATATGATAATACTTGGTGTATAATGTATGTTAGCTATGCAAGTTATCAGAGGTTAAATGAGTTTTGTAAATAATATCCAGAGTTGCTTTGGCCCAAAGTAAGCATTCCCACGTCTAAGGTATATCAACACATTTAAGACCCCTGAGGTGTGGCGCCGGGGGAAGCCAAACCCAGCCACAACCAGGTAAAGAGCACACCAAAAACACCATTTTCACACAGGCGGCCCTCCATAGCCACCACCATCGCCAAGGCTGCTGCAAAAGCAGCTAGTCTCTATATCAGCAGTGACAGCCACTGCGCAGATGGCACACCAGTCTCTGAACTTCATTGACACAAGGAGAGGCACCACCAGAGACCAAAAAAAAAGAAAAAAGAAAAGGTTTTGTGTAGAAAAAAGCACCGTCCAGAGGAAATAAAAGAACCATCTGATTTATGATAATAGAGGAGGAGTTGGTCACACCTGTCTCAGTGCTGGACAGATCATCTAGGCAACAAACCAACAGAGGAACAGTTAATCTATCAGATGGAGAGAACAAATCTATGTTATTAGAGGGGAAAGGGGAGGAAGAAGGAGAGAGATTTGATAAGGGGCATAAAGAGTAAGTGATTTGTAACAATGAATATGCTAATAAAAAATAAAAATAAATTTTAAAAAATTGCCAAGACTTTTGCCTCTGTTTTTTATTGTAACAAAATTGATTTTACATATCTGTGAGGTACAGAGTTGCACACCAACACCCATGTGCAATATGTGATGCTCACATCAGAGTAATTATTACATTCAATAATATACTCTATCATTGCTATTCGTGGCCCTTTACCCATTCCTCCCTCCCCATCCCTTCCCACTTCTAGTGACCCCTGTTGTCCTTTTGAAAATTCAGTGCATTATTGGGAATGTTGTATCTTTCTTTCTTCTATTTATATGTTTATAATTTTAGCTCCCACTTTATAGCTCCCACTTTTTTTGTGACACATTTAAGAATAAATAACTTTAAAACTAAGTATTAGAAGAAATGAAGAATCATTGACTTTTTTGATAAAATTATTTTCAAATGCTTGCAGAATACCTGAAAACACTCTACAGAATAGGGTTTGACTATC
>NW_007736769.1:45476-46273 GCF_000696425.1 Galeopterus variegatus
GGGGGCAACACTGAGGGTTGCGATCCGTTGCCTGACACAGAAAAAGACAAAAAAAAAAAAACTAGAAAATCCTCGAAGTGATGAACACTTATGAAGAAGAGGTCAATCAGAAGAAATCCACCCACTGTCTCAAAAATACAATAGTAAAATTTGTCTCTTCCTAAGCCCTAGTTTCAAAAAAGAAAAAAAAGTTTTCTATGAGAAATTGAATAACTGAGTTTATAGCTAACTAGAGCAAGTATCAGCAAACTATGGCCCACATACCAAATTCATCCAATCACTGGTTTTTGCAAGCAAGTTTTATTGGAAAATTCCATGCTCATTTGTTTACATATTATCAATGATGACTTTCACAAAACAACAGCAAAATTGAATAGTTGTAACAGAGACTTTATGGCCTGCAAAGCCCAAAATACTTACTGTCTAACCCTTTCCAGATAAAGTTTGGCAATCCCTGGACTAAAACATGGGGTACTAATTTACTCTGTCTAGGTTATTCAAGAATACTCAAACAGAAAAATTAATATACAAAAATTGCCCTCAGGATTTTGATATCACTGGAGTACTAGACAGATGTAAACACAGAATCGGGGTGAGTATCGTTCAACAAGATATTTTCAGGGAGCAAGAGTGACCACATTCACATAACTTTTATTATAGCATACTATGATAATTATTTTATTATTAGCTATTGTTAATCTTTTACTGTGCCTAATTTATAAAATAAGTTTATCACAGGCACATATGTATAGGGAAAAAACATAGTATATACAGGGTCCAGTACTATCGACAGTTTC
>NW_007736769.1:47306-47865 GCF_000696425.1 Galeopterus variegatus
TGTCAAATGACTAAAAATTCAATTAATGAGTTAAGTGGCTCTTCAGATAGCTGAAGGGGAACTGGTAAAGTAGGAAATAGAACCAAAGAAATTACCCAGAAGGCAGCACAGACAGAAAATAACTTGTAAATATGAATAAATAAATAAATAAGGCAAAGAGATTATAGAATAAAAAGGTACATCATTATCTTGTATGATATCCTAGAAGACAGAATAAAGAAAAAAGACAAAATTTAAAAATGTTTTTAAAACAAAAAATAGGGGCAGAATTTTTTTTAATTGGTGAAAAATATACATATTTAGATTTTGAAAATCACATGTCCTGGGTAAGACAATCTTTTAAACTGGCTCCCAAAGATACCCACCTCCTGTTATTCACATTCTTATGTAATACCCTACACTTGAGTGTGACTTGGACTTAACTAATTTCTAAGAAGCAGAAATGGCAATGGTGATGAGATGGCATTTCTGAGATTAAGTATAAAAAACAATGGGGTTGGCCCGGTGGCGCACTGCTACAGTGTGCCGCTTGGGAGCACGGCGGTGCTCCCGCCGAGGG
>NW_007736769.1:48206-50713 GCF_000696425.1 Galeopterus variegatus
GAGCGAGGTGCGGGCGCGACACTGAGGGTTGCGATCCCGTTGCCGGTCCCGGTCCGGTACGTGTGCAACACTGAGGGTTGCGATTCGTTGCCGGACACAAAAAAAGAGAAAAAGAAAAAAAAAAAAAAAACAATGACTTTGGTCTTGCTGGCATTCTCTCTCTGCCTCTTCTCACCTGCTTGTTCTGATAGAGAAGGCCACCTGGTGAGGAACTGTGGATGGCCTTCCGCCCCCAGCCAGCAGGAAAGAGAGGTCTTCAGCCTAACAAGCCACGGGTGAGCTTGGAAGCAGGTCCTGTTCCAGTTGAGCCTTGAGATGACTACAGCCCCAACCAACATCTTGACTGTAACTTTGACAGAGACCCTGAAACAGAGGATCTGGCTAAAACATGCTTGGATTCCTGACCCACAGAAATAATGAGGTAATAAATGTGTATTGTTCGAAAGCACTAAATTTGGGGGTAATTTGTTACACAGTAATAGATAGCTAATATGCATCCCAATAAGTAAAAGTAAACATTCATTGAGCCACTTCACTGTGAAATTTTGGTACAGCAAACACAAACAGTATATATTAAAACCAACTGGAAAGAAAAACATAGTACATGTACAAAGAAATAAAATGATGAAAGAGAATAACTCTCTGCCTAAAAGTCTACACCCAGCTACTATCAGCAGAGTGAAGGGAAAATAAAGACAGTTCAGACAGGGACTGAAATGATCTACAACTCATAGATTCTTGCTGAATGAACTCTTAAAAGATGCACATGAGAAAGAAGAATACTGAACCCAATGGAAAGAGTAAAACAAGTAAAGATGAGTTAGGAATTGGTAAGCCCGTGGGTAAATTTAAACAAACACTGACTATATAAAACAACAATAATAAAACATTCAAGGAAATTAAAATCATGTTGGAACTAAAATATTGAAGAAAATACCATGTAAGAAAGGAAGTTATTAATCACAGTTAAATTCTTAAGTCTTTATATTATTCAGTAGAAGGATAGAGATATTGAGTAACTTTAGACTGTTAACACTATGCATATTTTTAAATATAAGGACAATCACTACAAGAATAGAAATAGAATAAGTAAATTACAAATCAGTAGAGAGAAAGGAGGTAAATAAAGAAAATCCAACCCATCCAATGAAAAAGAAAAATAAAGATAAGAAGCAAAATAAAAGAACAATAAATAAATAGCATAAATAAATCCAAACATATTTATCATAGTAATAAAACTATCCTTACAAGTTCAGTAACAGAAACTCACAATTGGAATTAAGAAAAAAAAGCAGTTGATAGATAGATACCTGTAGATATGAGATAGGAGATGCTCAGTTTCCTGGGGTTCAGGTTTCAGGCCACTCCCCTGGGTCTCAAACTGTTCCCCTAAGACTCAAGCCTCTCCTATGAGTCCTGAGCTACTCTTGCTAGTTGCATCTATTTTTGGAACCAACACTTGAAGATTGAGACAGCAGGAGGCAGACTTACGTAATTCCAATGGCTGAGCATGCTCAATAGAAAGGCATTTACCCTATAAATGACCTTCCACTGGAGGCACTAGAGAGCACCTAGCATGTTTAAGTGTATATGTTGGAATTAGACCAGTGAGCATGCTCCAAAGAGACCAACTGAGCATGTGCAAGACTATGCTCCATAACCCGTTACATACCTGGGAACCAAGCCCTTAGTTGAACATTCATTAGATAGCTTGAATATGTATAGATAGCAAAACTATAAAAGTAGAATCTAAGAAGAGCCAGCCCACGCTTCACCTGTGAGATGTGTGTATCTTACCTTTTTGTGTTAAACCTGCCTTTAGCAGGCTGCTGTTCACTCTCTTGAGCCAGCCTGCACTTTGTGAAGTATGTATTTCTTACTTTTGTATTAAACTTGCTGAGGCCACCACTTACTCTCAGGAGCAGCCACACTTTTCCTGTGAAGTGTGTATTTCTTATTCTTTACATTAAACTTGTTTTTGCTTTCTATTCCTAGTCTGCTCTTGAATTCTTTACTGTGGCAGAGTTAAGAACCTAGTAGAGGACAGGATGGGTTGAGATTGGCTATCCAACCTCCCAGATCCTCTCCTCCAGTATCAGATATGGATATAGATATCTATTTTTATTCATATATATATGTTTATATATCAGGAAAACATTAAGCGGAAGAAATAGCTTTAAAGTAAAAAAATCAATAGTAGAGTTAAAGACCATCATATAAGGAGGAAAGAATCAATTCACCAGGATGATTATTAAAACTTGTGTGAACTCAAGTAACCTTAGCAATATAGCCTCAAAACCTCTACTAAAAAAATTTACAAGTAAAACGTTTTTTGAAATTCCAAGTCATATTCATATAGTCATAGTGAAAAATTTAATATACCTGTCTCAGCAAATGATAGAACAAGAGGGAAAAAGGGCCAGCCCGTGGCTCACTTGGGAGAGCGTGGTGCTGACATCACCAAGTCAAGGGTTAAGATGCCCTTACCAGTCATCTTTAAAAAAAAA
>NW_007736769.1:51586-52490 GCF_000696425.1 Galeopterus variegatus
AAAAAAAAAGAAAAAAAAGAATAAGAGGGGAAAATAATTTAAAAGATACTGAAAATATAAACAAAACAATAAACAAGCCCAGTCTTATAAGCACATGTAGATCCCTGCACCAAACAATTAGAAAACATTTTCTTTTCAAGTATTCATGGAACATTTACAAAAACTGACCTCATACTAAGTTCCACAAAAATTCTCAGCCAATATAATTGAATCAATATCACTGACCATGTTCTTTGGCGGTGAAGCAATAAAATTAGAAGTAAATATCCAAAAGTACAACAAAAAGAAAGCTATGTAGTTAGAACTTAACAGCTTCTCAAACATCCATGCGAAGAAAGCTTTGTGAGTCAGCATGTTTCCCTTCTCCTCCCAGAAATCATTAAAAACAAAAAAGCAATAAGTATGAAAGCCATTTTGCAAACTCCATTTTTTTTAGTGAAGCTAGGAAACAGATATAATCTACAGACTACAAATTATGTACAGAAGCTGCCAAAAGCCACTGATTTGGGGCAAAAGCCACTCAAGAGGCACTGAAGGGAAGAGGCACAGCAGAGGTTAATCTAGGAAGAACACCAGCAAAAACGCACTTCCCTGGGTGAGGAAAAAACCAAAGGCAACAGCTGTATCCCTTATTTGCAACAATGGGTGTGAAAGCTGCGAAAAGCAAGGATTTAACAGAAGCTCTCCTAAGTTCCTTCATGGTTCAAGTGAACCAAGAGGCAGGGATCACACGGTGAGTTACATCTGTCTCTGTAGCTGGCAGAATCTGTCTCTCAATATGAAAACTACCAACAGTAATGAACACACAAGAACTCAGGGAACATTGTTCCCATGAGTGTTCCTGAGGAAATTAATAAAGGATGGGTCTCAGTCAACAAAGTTAGAAAAATAACAGAAAAAAAAA
>NW_007736769.1:53919-58307 GCF_000696425.1 Galeopterus variegatus
TCTTTTATACACCCTTCCCCCTGACACACACAGCCTCCCTCAGTATCAAAATCCCTGCACCAGAGTGGTACATTTGTTACAGTCTATGCACCCACATTGACACATCATCATCACCCAAACTTCATAGTTTACATTAGGGTTCATTCTTGGTGTATGTTCTATGGGTTTGGTTAAAAGTATAATGACATGTATACACCGTTATAGCATCACACAGAGGAGTTTCATTGCCCTAAAAATCCTCTATCTTCTGCCTGTTCATACCTCCCTCCCTCATGACACCTGCAACCACTAATCTTCTTACTGTCTTTATCATTCTGCCTTTTCCAGAATGTCATATAATCGAAGTCATACAGTATGGAGCCTTTTCAGACTGGCTTCTTTCACTTAGTAATATGAATTTAAGGTCTCCATGGCATTTCATGGCTTGATAGCTCATTTCTTTTTATTGCTAAATAATATGTCATTGTCTGGATGTAGCACAGTTTATTTATTTACCTTAGACACCTTGATTACTTCAATGCTTTGGAAATTACAGAAAAAAATGTTCCATAAACATTCATGTGCAGGTTTTTATGTGGACATAAGTTTCTCAATTCCTTTGGGTAAATACCAAGGAGCACAATTGCTGGATTATATGAGTATGTTTAATTTTGTAAGAAACTGCCTGTAGTAGTCTGTTTCTGTTGCTTATAACAAAATACATTGAGCAGGGTAAATTGTAAGAAAATAAAATCTATTGTTTACAGTTTCTGAGGCTGGGAAGTCTAAAGTCCATCTGATGGTGGCAACAGTGACCCAGGGNAATAGGACTTCCCATCCTCTTAACAGTCACAGTGGGGGCCAAGTTTCTAATACTTAAAGCTTGGAGGACACAATTCAAGTTTCAATGAGTGGGGGGGTACATAATTCAATCCACTACATGGCCAAACTGTCTTAATAATATTTTAAAAACATAAGAAGAAAGCAAAACATTAAACAAGACCAAATATCACTGTCATATTAATAAATGTAAAAAGGCTTGGGCCGGCCCGGTGGCACACTGCTACAGTGCGCCGGTTGGGAGTGCGGCGGCGCTCCCACCGAGGGTTCGGATCCCACATACAGACCGGTTCCCGTTCACTGGCTGAGCGAGGTGCGGGCGCGACACTGAGGGTTGCGATCCATTGCCGGACACGAAAAAAGACAAAAAGGAAAAAAAAAAAAAAAAAAAGGCTTAGCCTACCTATTATAAATAACATATTTGCAGATTGGATCACAAAACAAAACCAAGAAAGGTAATGTCCAATAAATGTCAATAAATGTCAATCTTAATGTCCAATAAAATGAAATTCAAATAAAATGAGAAACTATTAGATGACTGTCCAAAGGAGGTACAGGGTAAAGTACACAATGAAGATACAGCAGTTGTGACTATCTATGTACCAAATAATATAGCAGCAAGTCATAAAACAAAACTAAGGAAATAAAACGAAAAGTAGACAGAAATAGTAGGTATAGGATACTTTATTTTTATCTCTCTCAGTCCATGACAGATCAAACACACCAAAACAATGATAATAATGGATATAGAAAATCTAATTTATGTAATTAATAAGGTATGTCTTATTGATATATCTTAAATTTCATACCCTAATAGTAGAAAATAATTTTTTTCCTAAGTGCCCATCAAACATTTACTCAAAAAAAACCCATCTGTTAGGTCTTGCCATATGTTATTAATAATCAGTGCATAAAAGATGGACCATTCTACAATGGTGCTAGAAAAATTGCCTCTCCACATGAAAGTGTTCAAAATTCAATCACTACACAAATAAGGTTACAAGTTCATTACAGCTTTAAATGCTACAGGAAAAACTAAAATTTCTACGGGAAAAACTAGGTAAATCTTTCAATCTCTTAATAGCAAATGACTTCTTGAATTAGACATAGAAAAAAACACAAACATTGAAGGAAAGGATTGATAAATGTATCTACATCAAAATTTAAAATTAAAATTTAAATGTGTACGTACATATATATATATAAAACAAAAGATATCAGAAGAAAGGAAAATGAAGCTACAGATAAGAAAAAGATAGATGTAACTTGTATAATCCACAATGGATTTGCATGCATAATACATCAACAATTCACATAAAAATCAAAATGAAAGAGATAATCCAATATTAAAATGTGAAAATAATATAGCAGGCAACTCATAGAGGAAGAAACCCAAATGACCAATAAACATATGAATAGAATTTAACCTCACTAATACTTAAGGAAATACCAATTAAAATGATGAGATAACATTTCGTATTCTTCTGATTGAGGGACATTTTTAAAACCTAAGTATTTACTATATTTATTTTCTGTGTTCTTGATACTTTGATATCTTGG
This sequence comes from Galeopterus variegatus, assembly GCF_000696425.1. Taxonomy (NCBI): domain Eukaryota; kingdom Metazoa; phylum Chordata; class Mammalia; order Dermoptera; family Cynocephalidae; genus Galeopterus; species Galeopterus variegatus. The sequence continues at coordinate 56,299 of NW_007736769.1, forward strand.
GACCTTGCTCACCAGGGAAGAACTGCCCCTCCCAGGAATAGATAATTCCTGGAGATAGCAAATGACTCCTCTGTGAGCATGCCTTTCATTTGCAAATCAACAAATTCTGAGTCCATACTCAAACCACTTCCTCTATCTGGCTCTTACACTCTAGGAGACAACATTCCTCTGCTCTAATCATCTCAGGGCCAGGTACCACACAACTAGAGACAGACCTTATGCCCCAGAGCTCGCTGAAATTATTCAAATTAACCAATCCTAAGCCTGCTTACCCTGTCTTGCCTTGCCTTTCCCATAGAACCACAATGAAGCCGCTTGCCCATGCTATCCCCCCACTCCGTCTACCACCTAACCACCCTGGTGCTCCCCAGCATTGCCCCGATGGTATGGCATGTCCCCTCCTCTTGGGAACTGTGAGTAACAAACTATCATTTCAATGGCAGTGGTCTCCTGATCTGTTGGTCTCAGCACACCTAAATAATAATAAACCCTACATTTGAAAACATCTACTAATACCATTGTTTACACAAAGTGCAAAGAAACCTCAACTCTTTCAAAGTGGCTGGTAGAAATGTAAATTACTGAAATCACTTAGGAAAACAAATGGAAATATTCAGTAAAATTAAAGATTTGCAAACCCTTCTGCCTGTCAATTCTTACTTCCAGAAAATCAACGGAGCATACTTTTTCCAAAGGCTAAGCAGTGGAGACAACTGCACCTGAGTAGGAGAAGGAATAAAAAAAATTTTGCAAGAGCATATTACACAGCCATCAAAAAGACTGAATCTACATGTAGCAACATGAAAAAAATCCCAAAAAGAGTTAAGTGCAAACATTGATATCTATCTATATACAAGGGGACTTCAAAAAGTTCATGGCAAAATGGAATTAGAAGGTAAAGATAAAAAATGTAAACTTTATTTCTCAACATAGGCTCCATCAAGTTCAAGACATGTTTGCAAACAATGAGATCAGCCACTTAGTTCATCCTTATAGAACTGAGGGTCCTAGAAATTTAACCATGTCAATGCAGTTTTTGTTTGTTTGTTTGTTCATTTGTTTTACATTATCAACTGAAGAAAAATGGGCACCCTTTAAAATTTTTTTAAGATTAGAAAACAAAAAAGAAGTCAGAAGAAGCCAAATCAGGACTGTAAGTTGGATGCCTAATGATTTCCCATCAAAACTCTCATTACTGATTTCTTTGGGGCATTGTTCCCATAAACTTTCCATAAAACATCAGTAATTTCACCATTCTTCCACCCAAGCTTCACCATAAATTTAATGTTTGTTCTTTCTTCAATTTTAGCAGGTCATATTACTCTGATAGGGGCTCTTTTCAAACTGATGTTTTATCCTTCTTGGTGTCTCACACTAGATCCTGGTCAGACATGTTACAACAAGTTAGTACAAGTTTATTTTGGTGCAAAGCAATTTTACAATTCACGCATATCCTCAGCTCAGGTCTGGCTGGGGGGTCAAGCAGCTCATTTCTTATAAACAAGTTATGTGGGTGGAGTTAATGCCCATGTACACCCATGTATCTTTTTAGTTAATTGCTATTGTGTTCTTGAGTTTGTGAAGAAGGCTGGCCCAAGAGCTCAGATCTAAAAATAGGATATGTTTATTCTGCTGGCAGCTGCTCAGTTTCAGTTTGTCTTTGGACTTTGCCTGTAGCAGTTGATTTCTGAGTTTCTCTGGGGACTTCTTGGCTCATAGTGTTGTGCGTGCTGAATAAAGACTCTTCCTACTTCAGCCAAGGCTCTAAGGACCCTCAGTAGATTCCCTATCTTACCTCCACCTGAAACTTCATTCTGTTCCTAGTTCTGTCTTCTAATCCTTACATGAGTTCATAGGTATTGGGTCAGGAATTTATTCCTCCCAGAAACATTAACTTTTGAATAAGACACTCTATAAAAGTTAGGATGGCTGTAAAATAAAAATAGGAAAAAGAATTAAAAGTATATTTTTTAAAAAGTACTAAGTGTTGTCCAGGATGTTGAGAAATT
>NW_007736769.1:58880-62871 GCF_000696425.1 Galeopterus variegatus
CCCAATCCTTGGGCAGGTCCACTTCTATGGCTTTCCTGGTCTCAGGCCACACTTCAGCTCTTGCAGGCTGGGGTTCCATTCTGGTAGCTCCACAAATCTGGAATCTCCATGGATGTCCCTCTCTCACGGCTCCACTAGGCATGGCACTGACAGGGTTTTTCTGCTGCAACTCTGACCCCACATTTTCCCCTCAGCATTGCCCTAGAAAGGCTGTCTGCAGTGACTCCACCCCATCAGATCTCTTCTGTCAAGAGCCCCCAGACATTTCCATACATCCTTTGAAACTGGGGTGGAGGCTTCCAAGCCTCCAAAGTGCTGGCATTCTGTGAGCCTGCAGACCTAACACCAAGTGGAAGCTACCAAGGCTTCTGGCTTGTATTTTCCAAAGTTGTGGGTCCAGCCACACCTGGGGCCAATTTAGCCATGGCTGGAACAGCCAAAACAGCTGGGATGCTGGTGCTGGGAGCAGCTTCTTGAGGTGGTCCTGAGCAGTGAGCCCATGGAGGGGTGCCTCAAGCCTGTTCCCCAAGACTATTCTGTCTCCCTAGGTCTTTGGGCCTGAAATAGAAGGGTTGCCCTCAGAGGCTTCTGCAATGCCTTCAGGGCCTTTTTCCCCTTCTCTTGATAATCCTCTACTTTTGTGTTAATCTTCTTAGTACCATTGAATTTTTCTTCTGAAAATGCTCTCTGCTTCTCCACCACACAGCCAGGTTGCAAATTTTCTAAATCTTTACACTCTGCTTCTCTTTTAAAAGGGGAATTTAAATTCTGCTTCCCTTTTAAATTCTGGCTCTATATCACGCCTTGCTGCCATAACTCAGCATAGGCTGTTTACAAGTAGGCTTACAGCTTCCTGAATGCTTTGCTGCTTAGAAATTCCTTCCATCAAGTACTCTGGTTCACAACTCCTAAGTTCCAACTTCCACAAAGTTCTAGGTCATGGATACAATGCAGCCAAGTTCCATGCCAGTTCACTGCAAGGGTGATTTTTGCCCCAGTTTCCAATAAACTCCACATTTCTATCTGAGACCTCCTTAGAATGTTCTTTACCGTCCATATTTATATCAGCATCTTTGCTCACGACCATGTAACTAGTCTCTAAGACATTCCAAACTTTCTCTCATCTTTTTGTCTTCTTCTAAGTCCTCCAAACTCCTCCAACCTTTACCCAACACCCAGTTCCAAAGCCACTTCCACACTTTCAAGTATATGTTATAAGCAACACCGCACTTCTCTGGTACTAATTTTCTATATTAGTAGGTTTCTGTTGCTTATAACAAAATACATGGAACTTGGTAATTTGTAAGAAAATGAAATTTATTGCCTACAGTTTCTGAGGCTGGGAAGTCTAAAGTCCATCTGATGGTGGTGACAGTGATCCAGGGGTCTCACATTGCAAGACGGTGGAAGCAGAGAGAGCAGAGAGAGAGAGACAGACTCTCTTCTCTCTTCTTTTACAACCATCAAAAGCACACCCCTGACCACCATTTTTAATCCATTCAGTAGGGCATGGTCCTACAATCCAATCACCTCTTCAAGGTTTCACCTTTCAATTACCAAAATAGGACTTCCCATCCTCTTAACAGTCACAGTGGGGGCCAAGTTTCTAATACTTAAAGCTCGGAGGACACAATTCAAGTTTCAATGAGTGGGGGGGGCAAATAATTCAATCCACTACACGGCCAAACTGTCTTAATAATATTTTAAAAACATAAGAAGAAAGCAAAACATTAAACAAGACCAAATATCACTGTCATATTAATAAATGTAAAAAGGCTTAGCCTACCTATTATAAGTAACACATTTGCAGACTGGATCACAAAACAAAACCAAGAAAGGTAATGTCCAATAAATGTCAATAAATGTCAATCTTAATGTCCAATAAAATGAAATTCAAATAAAATGAGAAACTATTAGATGAGTGTCCAAAGGAGGTACAGGGTAAAGTACACAATGAAGATACAGCAGTTGTGACTATCTATGTACCAAATAATATAGCAGCAAGTCATAAAACAAAACTAAGTAAATAAAATGAAAAGTAGACAGAAATAGTAGGTATAGGATACTTTGTTTTTATCTCTCTCAGTCCATGACAGATCAAATACACCAAAACAATGATAATAATGGATATAGAAAATCTAATTTATGTAATTAATAAGGTATGTCTTATTGATATATCTTAAATTTCATACCCTAATAGTAGAAAATAATTTTTTTCCTAAGTGCCCATCAAACATTTACTCAAAAAAAACCCATCTGTTAGGTCTTGCCATATGTTATTAATAATCAGTGCATAAAAGATGGACCATTCTACAATGGTGCTAGAAAAATTGCCTCTCCACATGAAAGTGTTCAAAATTCAATCACTACACAAATAAGGTTACAAGTTCATTACAGCTTTAAATGCTACAGGAAAAACTAAAATTTCTACGGGAAAAACTAGGTAAATCTTTCAATCTCTTAATAGCAAATGACTTCTTGAATTAGACATAGAAAAAAACACAAACATTGAAGGAAAGGATTGATAAATGTATCTACATCAAAATTTAAAATTAAAATTTAAATGTGTACGTACATATATATATATAAAACAAAAGATATCAGAAGAAAGGAAAATGAAGCTACAGATAAGAAAAAGATAGATGTAACTTGTATAATCCACAATGGATTTGCATGCATAATACATCAACAATTCACATAAAAATCAAAATGAAAGAGATAATCCAATATTAAAATGTGAAAATAATATAGCAGGCAACTCATAGAGGAAGAAACCCAAATGACCAATAAACATATGAATAGAATTTAACCTCACTAATACTTAAGGAAATACCAATTAAAATGATGAGATAACATTTCGTATTCTTCTGATTGAGGGACATTTTTAAAACCTAAGTATTTACTATATTTATTTTCTGTGTTCTTGATACTTTGATATCTTGGGACCTTGCTCACCAGGGAAGAACTGCCCCTCCCAGGAATAGATAATTCCTGGAGATAGCAAGTGACTCCTCTGTGAGCATGCCTTTCATTTGCAAATCAACAAATTCTGAGTCCATACTCAAACCACTTCCTCTATCTGGCTCTTACACTCTAGGAGACAACATTCCTCTGCTCTAATCATCTCAGGGCCAGGTACCACACAACTAGAGACAGACCTTATGCCCCAGAGCTCGCTGAAATTATTCAAATTAACCAATCCTAAGCCTGCTTACCCTGTCTTGCCTTGCCTTTCCCATAGAACCACAATGAAGCCGCTTGCCCATGCTATCCCCCCACTCCGTCTACCACCTAACCACCCTGGTGCTCCCCAGCATTGCCCCGATGGTATGGCATGTCCCCTCCTCTTGGGAACTGTGAGTAACAAACTATCATTTCAATGGCAGTGGTCTCCTGATCTGTTGGTCTCAGCACACCTAAATAATAATAAACCCTACATTTGAAAACATCTACTAATACCATTGTTTACACAAAGTGCAAAGAAACCTCAACTCTTTCAAAGTGGCTGGTAGAAATGTAAATTACTGAAATCACTTAGGAAAACAAATGGAAATATTCAGTAAAATTAAAGATTTGCAAACCCTTCTGCCTGTCAATTCTTACTTCCAGAAAATCAACGGAGCATACTTTTTCCAAAGGCTAAGCAGTGGAGACAACTGCACCTGAGTAGGAGAAGGAATAAAAAAAATTTTGAAGAGCATATTACACAGCCATTAAAAAGACTGAATCTACATGTAGCAACATGAAAAAAATCCCAAAAAGAGTTAAGTGCAAACATTGATATCTATCTATATACAAGGGGGCTTCAAAAAGTTCATGGCAAAATGGAATTAGAAGGTAAAGATAAAAAATGTAAACTTTATTTCTCAACATAGGCTCCATCAAGTTCAAGACATGTTTGCAAACGAGATCAGCCACTTAGTTCATCCCTATAGAACTGAGGGTCCTAGAAATTTAACCATGTCAATGCAGTTTTTGTTTGTTTGTTTGT
>NW_007736770.1:0-341 GCF_000696425.1 Galeopterus variegatus
GACATCTCCTGGATTGAAAAATAAATCCCAGTGTAGTGGATGGTAACATCAGGGGATGAATTAACTATGATAAGAACTGGCATTTTTTAAGTCTCAATACGTAACAGGCATTCTGCCATTGTGGACAGCTCCCACCTTTTAGAAAGTTAAATCTCTTCAAACAAATACGTAAGAGGCTGAATCAGGCTGGTAGAGAGGTGGTGTAAGTCAGTGTGTTTTTTCTCTGACAGTACATGTGTCCTGGGGCCTCTGCCGTGTGTTACGGCTTCTCCATCTCACATCACTCCTGGGACAGGGGCTCATTCTCTGCAAGATGTGTCGCAGGGAAACTGGTCAAGAGT
>NW_007736770.1:1230-6670 GCF_000696425.1 Galeopterus variegatus
TCCAGAGCAGTGTGACCCATAGACTCCAGACCCTGCTTTCATCCCACAGAATCTCAAAAGCTGTGGCAGCATGCGGCTGGACCTGCTTTCCACTTTGGAGGTCTCAGGAAGGTGAATACCTTGGTCTGAGGCTGGCCAACTCAGGTCCATAGAGGGAGGATTTCCAAGGTGTGCCAGGAGTAAGTTAAGTACCCTGAAGAGTGCAAGAAACACCAAACCCCTCAGTAGGGACCCCACAAATCCTCCCTAATGCCAGAACTGAGAGATTAAAGCATAAATGTCAGGCAGAGGCACCCTCATATCGTTCTCAGTAGTAACAGAGAAGTGGTGGTCTTGGTCTGATGGGGGCAGTCCCAGCTCAGCAGAGGAAGTAAGTTTAGGCCTTCTTATGAGTCATATTTAGGATCCTGAGTGGACACTGAGTAGGACAATCCACCATAGGGCTTCAAACTGTCTGCCACGCCTGTCACCCTTGGACATCATGGTAAGCTGTGGCCAGATAAGGCCACCCTCACTTCTTTTTATTTGGTCTCAGGAAGATACAGGCCTTTTATGAGGACAGATCCTCAGGTCAAGAAAGAGGTGAGCTCCAGGTTCTCCTAGGAGTCAAATCAAGGAAACTGAGTAAGGAATGAAGGGACCATCCACCCTTGAATAGAGGGGACAACAAAGTGTCCAGTCCCTTGCACTCAACCCTTAAATTCTCAGGGCAAGATTTGAGGCGGAGGCTTCCCTATCACTTTTTTTTATTTTTTAATTTGGCCATCTATTTTATGATCATTATTATTGAAAAACATTGATTACATATTTGTGGGGTACAGAGTTATATTTCATTACATGGATACAATGTGTGATGATCAAATCAGGGCAGTAGGCCTAGTCATCATTGAAAAACTTAATCATTTCTTTGCTTATCGCCTTTTTTAATTGACTATTTTTTATAGCAGTTTTAAGGTCACAGCAAAACTAAGCAGAAAGTAGAGTTATCGTGTACAGTTTGTCCCTACATACTCACAGGCTTTTTCATATAAACATCCCACTCCAGAGTGATACAGTTATTACAACTGATGAACCTGTATTGACACGTCATTATCAACCAAAGTCCATAGTTTCCATTAGGGGTTATTCATTGTGTTTTACACTTTGTGGGCTTTGACAAATGTATAATGACATGTATCCACCATTATAGAACCATACAGAATCGTTCCACTGTCCTAAAGATCCTCTGCGCTCTGGCAACTAATTTTTTTTTTTTTTACTTGCGCCATAGTTTTGCATTTTGCAGAATACCGTATAGTTGCAATCATGCACTATGACACCTTTCCAAATTGGCTGTTTTCACTTTGTAATATGCATCTGTGTTTCCTCCATGTCTTTTCATGACTTGACAGCTCATTTCTATTTAGCACTGAATAATATTCCATTGTATAGGTGTACCACAGATTATTTATCCATTTACTTACCGAAGGACATCTTGGCTGCTTCCCAGTTTTGGCAATTGTGAATAAAGCTGCTATAGACATTCATGTACATATTTTTGAGTGGACATACATTTTCAACTGCTTTGGATAAATACCAAGGAGCACAATTGCTGGATCATATGGTAAGAGTGTGTAGAGTTTCGTAAGAAACTTCCAAAGTGTTGTAGCATTTTGCATCCCCACTGGCTGTAGCATTTTGCATCCCCACTGGCAATGAATGAGAGTTTCTGTTGCCCCACATCCTCAAAAGCATTTGGTGTCATCAGTGCTTTGGATTTTGGCAATTTAAATAGGTATGTATTGGTATCAGGACATTGTTTTAATTTGTAGTTCCCTAATGACATGTGATGTTGAGCATCTTTTCATGTGCCTATATGCCGTCTATATATCTTATTTGTTTAGGTGCCTGTTCACATCTTTTGCTCATATTTTAATTTGGGTTGTTCATTTCTTATTGTTGAGTTTTAAGACCTTTTTCTATATTTTAGAAAACAGTCTTTTATCAGATGTCTTTTAAAAATATTTTCTCCCCTGAGAGTTGTTTTGTAGAGGCTTTAGGCTGTTCGATATATAGGATCATGTCATCTGAAAACAAGGACAGTTTGACTTCATCTTTCTCAATCTGGATGCCCTTTATTTCCTTCTCTTCTGTCATTGCTCTGGCTAGTACTTCCAACACTATGTTGAATAGGAGTGGTGAGAGTGGGCATCCTTGTCTAGTTCTTGTTCTTAAAGGAAAAGCTTTCAGCTATTAGAGTTGATAACTGATTTCAGCAAAGTTGCAGTATACAAAATCAACACACAAAAATCAGTAGCATTTGTATTCTCTAATAGTGAACATGCAGAAAGAGAAATCAAGAAAGCTTGCCCGTTTACAATACCCGCCAAAAAAATAAAATACTTAGGAATAGAGTTAACAAGGATGTGAAAAAACCTCTGTATTGAGAACTACAAACCACGGTTGAGAGAAATTAAAGAAGACACAAGAAGATGGAAAGATATCCCATGCTCTTGGATTGGAAGAATTAACATTGTGAAAATGTCCATACTACCCCAAATGATCTACAGATTCAATGCAATCCTCAATAAAATTCCAATGACATTATTCTGTGAAATAAAAAAAACTATCCAGATATTTATATGGAATAACAAAAGACCATGAATAGCCAAAGCAATTTTAAGAAAAAAAAATAATAAAGCTGGAGGCGTAACACTACCTGACTTTAAACTATACTACAAAGCTATAATAACCAAAGCAGCATGGTACTGGCATAAAAACAGACACACGGATCAATGGAATAGAATAGAGAATCCAGAAATCAACCCATATACCTACAACCATCTGATCTTTGACAAAGGCACCAAGTCTACACACTGGGGAAGAAAGTGCCTTTACAGTCAATTGTGCTGGGATAACTGGATATCCATATGCAGGAGAATGAAACTAGACCCATACCACTCACCGTGTACCAAAACAAACTCACAATGGATTAAAGAACTAAAATACATCCTGAAACAATAGATCTCCTAAAAAAAAACATAGGGGAAAGATTCCTGGAAGTAGGATTGTGTACAGGCTTCATGAATATGACCCCAAAAGCACAAGCAACCAAAGGAAAAATAAGCAAATGGGATTATATCAAACTAAAAAGTCTCTGCACAGCAAAAGAAACAATTAACAGAGTTAAAAGACAACCAACAGAGTGGGAGAAAATATTTGCAAAATATACATTTGACAAAGGATTAATATCCAGAACATGCACGGAACTCAAATAAGTTTATAGCAAAAAAAACCAAGTAAACCAATTTAAAAAATGGGCAAAGGGGCTGAATAAGCATTTCTCAGAGGAAGATATACAAATGGCCAACAGAAACATGAAAAAATGCTCGACATCACTCAGCATTCAGGAAATGCAAATCAAAACCCCTTTGAGATGCCATCTCATTCCAGCTAGGATGGCTAATATCAAAAAGCCCGAGAATGATAAATGCTAGCGAGGTTGCAGAGAAAAAGGAACCCACCTACACTGTTGGTGGGACTGCAAAATGGTGCAGCCTCTATGGAAAATGGTTTGGAGGTTCCTCAAACAATTACAGATAGATCTACCATATGACCCAGCTATTCCACTGCTGGGAATATACCCAGAGGAATGGAAATCATCATGCCGAAGGGACACCTGCACTCCAATGTTTATTGCAGCATATTTACAATAGCGAAGATTTGGGACCAGCCCAAATGTACATCATCAGATGAGTGGATACAGAAAGTGTGGTATGTATACAAAATGGAATTCTACTCTGGGTGGGAGTGGGGAGAGGGAGTGGGGAGGGAAGAATTGGTGAAGGGACATGAAAAGGTGGGAGTGGGGAGAGGGAGTGGGGAGGGAAGAATTGGTGAAGGGACATGAAAAGGTGGGAGTGGGGAGAGGGAGTGGGGAGGGAAGAATTGGTGAAGGGACATGAAAAGGTGGGAGTGGGGAGAGGGAGTGGGGAGGGAAGAATTGGTGAAGGGACATGAAAAGGTGGGAGTGGGGAGAGGGAGTGGGGAGGGAAGAATTGGTGAAGGGACATGAAAAGGTGGGAGTGGGGAGAGGGAGTGGGGAGGGAAGAATTGGTGAAGGGACATGAAAATCAACTACATTGTACTATTGATAAGATAAAAGAAAATGAAATGAAAAATAAATAAGAAAAAATAGATTTTCTCCCCCTATGTGGCTTGTCTTCTTCTTCTCTTGCTGGTACGTTTTGCAAAGCAGAAGTTCTAATTTAGTTAAGTTTGACTTATCAATTATTTCTTTCACTGATACCTGTCATGTTTTACAACACGTCTACAGGAAGTTAGATTCTTGCTCTGAAGAGCCACTCATCACTCAGATAAAGGGAGACTCCATGGCCCTACATGGTGTGCAGATGTGGACCCTGAGAACTTAGGACCTAAGAGAGGGCCNCCAAAAGAATGGGAGAAAATATTTGCAAAATATACATCTGACAAAGGATTAATATCCAGAACATGCAAGGAACTCAAACAAGTTTACAGCAAAAAAAACCAAGTAACACAATTTAAAAAATGGGAAAAGGGGCTGAATAAGCATTTCTCAAAGGAAGATATGCAAATGGCCAACAGAAACATGGAAAAATGCTCGACATCACTCAGCATTCAGGAAATGCAAATCAAAACCCCTTTGAGATGCCATCTCAATCCAGCTAGGCAGGCTAATATCAAAAAGCCCGAGAATGATAAATGCTAGCGAGGTTGCAGAGAAAAAGGAACCCACCTACACTCTTGATGGGACTGCAAAATGGTGCAGCCTCTATGGAAAATGGTTTGGAGGTTCCTCAAATAATTACAGATAAATCTACCATATGACCCAGCTATTCCACTGCTGGGAATATACCCAGAGGAATGGAAATCAACATTTCGAAGGGACAACTGAACTCCAATGTTTATTGCAGCATATTTACAATAGCGAAGATTTGGGACCTGCCCAAATGTACATCATCAGATGAGTGGATACAGAAAGTTTGGTATGTATACAAAATGGAATTCTACTCTGTTATAAAAAAGAATGAAATACCACCATTTGCAGCAACATAGATGGACTTAGAAAAATTTGTATTAAGTGAAATAAGTCAGACACAGAAAGAGAAATACCACAAGTTCTCACTTATTTGTGGGAACTAAAACTAAATAAATAAATACACAGACAAACGGAAAGGGCAGGGAAGAAGACACAACAATCCCAATTGAACTTGTTAAGACAAGTGAACAGATATGTTGATGGGTAGGACTGGGGAGAGGGAGTGGGGAGGGAAGAATTGGTGAAGGGACACGAAAATCAACTACATTGTACTATTGATAAGATAAAAGAAAATGAAATGAAAAATAAATACGAAAAATATATATTTTCTCCCCCTATGTGGCTTGTCTTCTTCTTCTCTTGCTGGTACGTTTTGCAAAG
>NW_007736770.1:7965-8436 GCF_000696425.1 Galeopterus variegatus
AGGCTACAGCCTAAGACACTCTATAACTTCCTCCACTAGGTTCCCAGGGGACAGGCTGTCCAAGAACAGAAGCTCAGTGGGTTCTTAGTGCAGTACCGTCAAGGAAACTTGCAGAGGTGGCTTCCTAAAAGCCAAGGTGGTATTTCCCTGATAAAGAAAGTAACAGGACCTCATTCTCCCTCCTGCGGGTGCCCACATCACCTGACCTGCCCACACTCCTGCCTGCTGTCCCTGAGCACAGTCATTATGCCTCAGGGTCAGAGGAGTAAACTCTGTGCACTTGAGAAACTTTGCCAGGACTGACTTGAGACCCAGTCTCAAGGGTGCTACAGATTCTGCAGTAGAAAAAGAAGAGTTCCCCTTCTCATTCTCTTCCCAGAGCACACCTGTTGTCATTCCCCAAGATTCTCAGGAAGCCTCATCCACCATCACTACTTCTGCAGGTTTCTCATGCACAAGATCTGATAAAGT
>NW_007736770.1:9904-10931 GCF_000696425.1 Galeopterus variegatus
ATTTGCTTAGGTTATTCAAGAATGTGTGAGATTTTGGCCAAGGTCCATGATACTGCCCCCAATGCCTTCCTGTCCCATTATGAAGAGACATTGAGAGATGAGGGAGAGAGGACCTGAGCCAGAGTTGAAACCGGGACTGGTACTACTGCCACGGCCAGGACACATTCGAGGGCCATGTTCAGCAGCTTCTCCCACTGCTAGTGAAGTCTGAGGCATAGTCTTCCCTCTCGGTTAAAGAAAACAGTCAACCTTCAAATCAGTGGAGGACTAAAGTGGGGCTGGTGGGAACATGGTATATAACACCTTGTTCCTGTGTAATATTTGTGAATTGGAGATTGACCTTTTCATTTTTCCTGTTTTTAAGTGTTCTTTCTTTTAATTGCAAGCTTATTTAGCTTCAGAATCTGCTTATCAATGACATTAATCACACATTTATTGGAGAATGTCAGATTGAAGAATGAGAATTTTAGTGTTAGGTAAAACAACCTGAAAATCTTGAATCTTTTTTTGTGATCCAGGACAAGATAATATAACATTGCACTATGGATTCTATGAGAAAGGAAATGATCCCACGATAAACTTGGTGGGATCTGAGGTAAAGAAAAAAAAAAAGTAAAAGTTGGTTTACTTTTATTCCTTTTAGTCTTTCTTTGTAAAACTGAAGTATACGTAACCGGATTGGCTTAGCTTTTGCAGGAACGTAGGAGATATTAAATTGCAATAAAATTGACTTCATGCACATTTGCACTTTAATTGCCCAAATATTAATCGAGCAGCTGTTCTTTGGAAGGCACCCGTGTAGTACTGGAGAAGCTGAGAAAAATAGGCTCAACCCTTGCCCATAGAATTTTGGAGTCTACGAGCAGCTTTCATATAAAGAAGGTGTTGAGATAACTTCTAAGGTTTAAAGATAAGTAAAAAGAGGGGATCATCCGGCCATCACATCTTGGGTGGGAATGGTGACAGTCAGCTTTGTACCCCATGAATATTTATAACCAATAATAAGAAAAGAGGGGATAAGAAGTGT
>NW_007736770.1:12105-16931 GCF_000696425.1 Galeopterus variegatus
TTTGAGGTTGGAAATGCAGAAGCCCCTGGACTGGTCCTCTTTGCCATGGGCTGAGGAGCCACAGCCCATCCCATTAAAAGGGCGCTCAAATTTTTTCTTTGCCTTTCGTGATTTTCGCATGTATTTTGGCAAACTCTAAGAGAGATCTAGATTTTGGGTAGTGGCAAAATTCATGAACATAGGAGTGGTTTGTATGAAAAGCCAGAGTTGGAGAGTTGATCTTTGTACCAAATTCTAGAAGATTGGAGTTTTATTAAGCTGGGAAAGACACTTCCACATTCAAAATACGATTTAATGAGAAAAATTTACTTAGCATTTTTTTGTAAGCAGCAATTAGGGTTGATTTGTTGTTCCATGTCGTAGAGTGCTGCATGTTGTCTGCTTCTCCGCTATGTCTTGGATTTAAAAATAATCAGCACAATGGATGGTGTTCTCTGTGGTCAGAATAATCATAGTAATAACAGGCATTGTTTAATGTTTCAGTAAACTCCAGGCACTGTGCCAGGTGCTTTCAACACATTAAGCGCATTTCACCAATCCTACAAGACAGGGCTTATCAAACCCACTTCACAGATGAAAAGCCTGAGGCTCAGTTTGGTAATGTGCCTAGTTCACACACCTAGAAAATGATAAGGTTGAGAACAGACCCCTGGTCTGAATTTCTCCAGAGCTCACACTGTTCCACTCCTCCCGAACTGAGGCTGACCATGACTTGCTTAATTCACTTTCTCCTACTACTCCAAAGTGTATCTCAGGTGATGAACAGGACTCTTTGCCCAGAACACTGAATTAGAATAATAACCAAGCAATAATACATGAGAATAATTGAGAGGTGTGAATTAAGAAGAGAAAGAGAATACTGGATGACAATATAATCATCTACATATGCAAAATCAGATAATCTCAAAGGATCAAGAGCTCACAGAATCATCTGGTTTCATTCTTTTCTGTAAAAAGTAAATCTTTTAGAACTAGACTTTGTCTGATTGATGAAGAGAAGGAAGAGATCAGCGTATTTGTTTCTCTGACAGCACAACATCTGTCATGGGTTCCCTGACTTGCAATGCAGTTTCCCAACATCGCATCACTCTTGGGAAGGGATCCCTTTTTTGCAATGTTTGCAGAGAGAAAATTGTTCAAGATTTTGCAGGAATATGGAGCTTTCCCAGAAGTCTTTATTCAAGAAACGGGATCCAAAATGAGAACTCCTATGAATGAGGACAGGGGAGAAAAACACTCCCAAATATAGGGATCATCCAGAGCCTCAAGAAGGGTGACTTCAGTGCAGTAAGAGAGAGTCTCAGGCTCTGATAAACGTAAAAGTGAGGACCATGAATGAGAAATGATGGAAGAACCCAGCCAGAACTGTGGGGTCCTATAGAGTCATGTTGCCCCTGCCATCTGTTCTTGCAGATCCCCAATGGACTGTGATCACATGAGAATCACTCTGACTTCCAGCTCAGAAATCTCAGGAAGGCAGGACCTTGATGTGACAGAAGCAGGTTCACATAAACAGAGGGTAGAGCTAAAATACTGGTCACTTGTCAAGGTGAGTACCGGAATGTGGACTAAGGGTAGCACCCACACTGTAAGAGGAGGCTCCACAAAGTCCCCTTTGCTGTCGGCGCTAGGAAGCCCCGGGCGGAGATGCCAGGCTGATTTCTCCCTGGAAAATCTCAGGGAGGTGAAGGCTTCTCTAATGGCGGTAGCCTCAGTTTTGCAGAGCGAGGCGACCTAGGCACTAACAAAAGTCAATGTGAGGACTCTAAGTCTTATGAGGGGACCCTCATCAGCAAAGGAGACCCCACAGAATCCCTCCTCCGTTTTACGGCACCACACAGAGCTACAATGCAGAGATGCCCCTCATTTCCGCCTGGAAGGTATCAGGGAAAGGAACACCTGGGTCTAATGGGCATGGTTCCAGTTCTGCAGGGGGAAGAGTCTTGGACAAACCAGAGTGAAGGTGAGGACCATGAGTGCTAAAGAGAGGACCTCTCCCCAAAAGAGGGCGGCTCACAGAGCCCCGCACCTGCTGTCAGGCCTCTGCAGCTCAGGCAGGGGTGGCTGTGTGTGGCGTGCCCAGATTTCCTCTCTAGGGACTCAGGGAGGTAACGGCTTTGTTTGGAGGGTGGCAGACTCCGGTCACTAGAGGGAGGAATCCCAGGCTCCACTAAAATATCAAGGCAATGACCCTAAGTGTGGACCTAGGGACCACCGACTCCAGATCAGAAGGGCCCAAGGTGTTCCACCCCTGTTGTCAGCCCTGCGAGGCCCCGGGCAGCCAGAGCCGGATGAGGCTCACCCTTGTTTCCGCTTCTCTGAGAGGCCGGGTGACTGAGAGGCGCCGCGTCTGAGAGTCCCCGTGTCTGAGAGGCCGGGCATCCAGTCTGTGGAAGGTGACTTCCCAGGACTGGTCTGAGCTCAAGGTAAGGACCCGAAATGTGGACTTAGAGAACCACCACCCACCCACAATCAGGCGGGCCCTCACTAAGTCTTGGCCCTGGGAGGTCCTGGGAGGCCCTGGGAAGCCGGATGTGGCTCATCCTGCTTCTACTTTTCTGAGAGGCGGTGTCTAAGAGTCGTGCAGTCTAGTCTGCCGAGGGTGACTTTCCAGGACTAGTCTGAGGTCAAAGTGAGGACCCTAAATGAGGACTGAGGGAACCACCCCCCCCTCAATCAGACAGGCCCTCACTAAGTCCCATCCCTGAGGTCGGCCCTGGGAGACCCCGGGAGACGGGATGTGGCTCATCCTCGCTTCCACTTTACTGAGAGGCGCAGCGTCACAGAGGCCCCGAGAGGCCCCTGGGAGTCGCGGAGTCTGGAAGGCATGGCGTCTGGGAGGCCCTGGGAGGCCGGATGAGGCTCATCCTCGCTTCCGCTTTTCTGAGAGGCGGGGTGTCTGGGAGTCGCGGAGTCTGGGAGTCGTGTAGTCTGGTCCACCAAGGGTGACTTCCAAGGACTGGTCTGAGGTCAAGGTGAGGGCCCTAAATTTGGACTGAGGGACCACCATCTACCCACAATCAGGCGGGCCCTCACTAAGTCTCGGCCCTGGGAGGTCCTGGGAGGCCCCGGGAGGCTGGATGTGGCTCATGCTTGCTTTCGCTATTCTGAGAGGCGGCGTCTAAGAGTCGTGCAGTCTGGTCTGCCGAGGGTGACTTTCCGGGACTGGTCTTAGGTCAAGGTGAGGACCCTTAATGGAGACTGAGGGAACCACCGCCCACCCACAATCAGGCAGACCCTCACTAAGTCCCATCCCTGAGGTCGGCCCTGGGAGGCCCCGGGAGACGGGATGTGGCTCATCCTCGCTTCCACTTTACTGAGAGGCGCAGCGTCACAGAGGCCCCGAGAGGCCCCTGGGAGTCGCGGAGTCTGGAAGGCATGGCGTCTGGGAGGCCCTGGGAGGCCGGATGAGGCTCATCCTCGCTTCCGCTTTTCTGAGAGGCGGGGTGTCTGGGAGGCCGCGTCTGAGAGTCGTGTAGTCTGGACGGCTGAGGGTGACTTCCCAGGACTGGTCTGAGGTCAAGGTGAGGACCCTGAATGTGGACTGAGGGGACCACCGCTCACCCACAACAAACAGGGCCGCACTAAGTCTCACCCCTGCAGTCCGCCTTGGCAGGTCCTGGGAGATCTGCCCGGCAGAGTTCTGCCTGAAAAGTCTCAGCAACTGGTGGGCCTTTATCTAAGGGAGTACCCCTGATTTTGCATAAGGAGACCTAGGTCCTAACTAGAGTCAAGGTGAGGACCCTGAGGGCTAAATGAGGGAATCTCTCCCTAGTGAATGTAGCAAAGCAAAGCCGAGCCACTGCACTCGGTTCTGGGAGGCTCTGGTGTGTGGAGTTACTGACTTTCCTATCTAGAAATTCAGGGAGGTGAGGGCTTTGCTTGCAGGCTGGTGGACTCAGGTCAGTAGAGGGAGGAATTCCAGGTTCTCATGAGATACCAAGGTGTGGACCCTGAGTGTGGATTGAAAGGATCACGTCTTATCTGTCACAAAGTGGGCCCCATAAGTCCTGCCTCTGTGGTTGGCACTGGGAGGCCTCGGGAAAGCTGTCTGGGAGAGTTCTGCCTGGAAAGTGTCAGGGAGGGAGGGAAGTACCTTGGTCTTAGGACTTAGTCGTCATTCTGCAGATGGTGGAGACCTAGGCCTTAACTGGAGTCAAGGTGAGAACTGTGAGGGCTAATAAGCGGACCTCTACCCAAAAGAGGTAGCCACACTGAGCAGTGCCCCTGCACTGGGCTCTAGGAGGTCTCAGGCAGAGTAGACAAATTTGGAGTAACCTCACTTCCCCTCTAAAGACTAAAGGATTTGAGGGCCACATTCAAGGCCCACATCTGCTGTCCAGCAATAAGAGGCTCAGGGTAGAGCTGACAGGCTGAGATGCCCTTATTTTTTCCAGAGGTCGTCTCAGGGAGGTGAAGGCCTTGGTCTAATGGGATAGGCCCAATTCAACAGAGGTACCCAGTCCCTAACAGGTTTTAAGGCTGTGACACTGAGTAATGATGAGGGCACCCCTCCAAGAAAGGAGGGGGCCGCAGAGAGGCCCACCCCTGTTGTCAGACCTGGACATGATGGTTCGCACTTAGTTTTCCCAGGGCATCTCATAGAAGTAAGAGACCAGGTCACAGGGAAGAGCCTCAAGTCAACACGAAAAGAATTTCCAAGTTGTTCCAGATGTCATGGTGAGAACCCTGAGGACTGTGGGGACCTTCCACCCCATTTCGGTGAGGGCCACACAGAATTCTCCCTACTGTCAGCCCTGGAAGTCCCCAGGCAGATACGTCAGGCAGAGGTGCCCATCAGTTCCCACTCAGGGGTCACAGAGAAA
>NW_007736770.1:18205-60629 GCF_000696425.1 Galeopterus variegatus
ATTCCATGGTGTATATATACCACAGTTTCCTTAGCCAGTCATCCATCGGTGGACATTTAGGATGGTTCCATGTCTTGGCTATTGTAAACAGAGCTGCGATGAACATGGGTGTGCAGGTATCCTTTCGACATGATGATTTCCATTCCTCTGGGTATATACACAGAAGCTGGATTGCTGGATTGTATGGAATATCTATCTGTAGTTGTTTGAGAAACATCCATATTGTTTTCCATAGTGTTTATATTAATTTACATTCCCAACAACAGTGTAGGAGTGTTCCGTTCTCTCCACACCCTCACCAGCAATTTTTATTCACCATCTTTTTGATTATAGCCAGTCTAACAGGAGTGACGTGGTATCTCAGTGTAGTTTNTGTGCTTTGCTTATTTCACTCAACGTAAGTTTCTCCAGGTTCATCCATGTTGCTGCAAATGGGAGTATTTCATTATTTTTTATGGCAGAGTCGTATTCCATGGTGTATATATACCACAGTTTCCTTAGCCAGTCATCCATCGGTGGACATTTAGGTTAGTTCCATGTGTTGGCTATTGTAAACAGAGCTGCGATGAACATGGGAGTGCAGGTATCCGTTCGACATGATGATTTCTGCCTGGGAGGCCCTGGGCAGCCACAGCTGGATGTCGCTCACCCTTGTTTCCGCTTCTCTGAAAGGCACCGTGTCTGAGAAGCAGCACGTCTGAGAGGTGGAGTCTGAGAGGCGGGGTGTCTGAGAAGCAGTGCATCTGAGAGGCCGGGCATCCAGTCTCCAGAGGGTGACTTCCCAGGAGTCGTCTGGAGTCAAGGTGAGGACCCTAAACGTGGACTGAGGGTGCCACCACGCACCTACAATCAGGCGGGCCCTCACTAAGTCCCGTCCCTGCGGTTGGCCCTGGGAGACCCCGGGCAGCCACAGCTGGATGTGGCTCACTATTGCTTCCACTTCTCTGAGAGGTGGCATCTGAGAGGCGTGTAGTCCAGTCTGCCAAGGGTGACTTCCCAGAATTGGTCTGAGGTCAAGGTGAGGACCCTAAATGTGGACTGAGGGGACCACCGCTCACCCACAACAAACAGGGCCGCACTAAGTCCCGCCTGTGCACTCGGCCCTGAGAGGCCCTGGGCCAGAGCTATAAGACTGAGGATCTGTGTCATTTCAGCCTTGAAGGCCTCAGGGAGAAGAAGGCCTTAGTTTAAAGAGGACAGCCCCCTTTGTAGAGGGAGAGTCTTGGCCGTATAAAGATTAAAATTAGGACTTTCAGTGCTCATGAGCAGATGTTTTCTCAAAATTGGGCCCTGTTCTCAAACTTGGGAGCCCCAGGCAAGGTGCCCAGATGTGGAGCACCCCAACTTCCCTTCTAGTGATTCAGAGATGAGAGCTTTGGTCTGAGACATGTGGACTCGGGTCAGTATATAGAGGGGTCATAAATCTTACCAGGCACTAATGTTGAAGTCCTCTGTGAAACCTGAGAGAGCCACAGACTCCAGAACAGTGGGATCCTAAGAGTCCCACCCCTGCTGTCAGCAAGCACAGGTCCCAAGGAGCCTTGGCAAGATGTGGCTCACTCTGTCAACTTAGGTCCAAGGAATATGAGAATCTTTGTCTGAGTGGTGTGGCTTCCAGACAACAGAGGGTGGAGTCCAAGAAAGTATGCAGAGTCAAGATGAAGACCCTGAGTGAGGAAATGGGATGCTACACAGTGGAGAGAGCTTCACCTGTTGCTGCTCCTGGGAGTCCCAGGCCAGAGCTGGCAGACTTAGATACCCCGGACTCCTGCCTGCAAGGTCTTAGGAAGATGAGAGCTTCAGTTTAAGGTGAAGGGCTGGCTGTGCCAGTTCAGCAGAGGTGGAGAGTCCTAGGCCATGACAGGTCAAGGTACAAATCCTGTGTGAGGAATGGGGCAGCCACCTATCCCAGAACAGAGGGGAACACGGAGTCTTGCCTTTGCATTCAGTACTGAGAAGCCAGGGTTAGAGCTCTCAGGCTGAGGTGTCCCCTCATTTTCTCTGGGTGTGGTCTCAGGGACATAAATACCCTTAGTTTAGTGAGACAGCCTCCATTCAGAATAAGAAGATCTGGTTCCTAACAGGAGCCCAGATGGTGATACTGAGTATGAGGGGACCCCTCCCAGAAAGAAGTGACCCACGTAGAGTTCTGTTCCTACTGCAAAACTTGGGAGATCTGGGTATGATGACATGACGAATCTCACTTCTTCCTAGAGCATCTCAGGGAGGTGAGGAATTTCACTGAGGTAGACACCTTAAGGTTAGCAGATTGAGGATTCCCAGCTAGTGCCAGGAGTCAAGGAGAGGATCCTGAGAACTGAGGGGACCACCCATCTCATAACAGTGAGGGTAACACAGAATCCCTTCCTGATTGTTGCATTAGGAGACCATGGATAGTCGTGGCCAGATGAGAAAAATTTCACTTCTTCTCAGGGTGTCTCAGGGAGTTGGGTGTCTTAGTATGAGCAGATAGGCATTAGGTCAAGACAGGGAGGACACTGAGGGAGGACTGAGATGAACACCAACCTAGAGAGTGGTGGTCCACAAAGTCCCCCCCCCCCCCACCCCCGGGAAACCCCAGGTGTCTCAGGGAGTTGGGTGTCTTAGTATGAGCAGATAGGCATTAGGTCAAGACAGGGAGGACACTGAGGGAGGACTGAGATGAACACCAACCTAGAGAGTGGTGGTCCACAAAGTCCCCCCCCCCCTCAGCCCTGGGAAACCCCAGGCAGAGGTAGCCAAATGTATCACTTCCTCACATCCAGCCCTGGGGACTTGGGGAGTTGAGAGCCTTGATGTGAAGCTGACAGAGTCAGGTGGGATGAGGGAGGCTCAGATGTTGCCTGAGTAAAGACTAAAGAGACCAAAGACCCCAGAGTAGTGGGGTCTTATAGAGGACAGGGGTTGCTGGACGTGACGCATGCTTTCTTTCATCTTAGGGTTTGAGGAAGGTCAGAATTTTAATCTGATGCAAGGGGCCACACGTCAATAGAGAGACGATTTCCAGGTTGTGCCAGAACTCAGAGAGAAAACCTTGAGGACTTCAAGGAACTCCCACCCCATGTCAGCGGGGGTACCAGAGTCCCTCTCTGTGTCAGCCCTGAGAGGCTACAAGCATAGATGTCAGGGAGAAGTGTTCCTCAGTTCCTCTTCAGGAGTAACAGAGAAGTGATGCTCTTAGTCTGATGAATTTGCAAGGGGGAGGAATTTTAGGTCTTTCCAGGAGACAAATTGGAGACCTGGAATGAGGACCATGAATGGGACCACACATCATTGAGCCTCAACCTGCCAGCCACAGCTTTCAACCTCTGGAGAATAGACAGTGTGCTCAGATATTGCCATCTTCACTTCTTCCATTGGGTTTCAGGGAGGTGTGGGCCTTAGTATGAGGAGAGATGTCCTTAGGTCTGGAGAGGGGAGCCCAAGGCTGTCCCAGGAGTAAAAGTATGGATCATGGGTGAGGACAGAAGGTACCACTTCCCCAACTCCCACTCCTCACCCCAAATAGAGGGAACAACAAAGAGTAGGGCCCTGTTTCTGCACTCAGCACTTGGCATCCTGGCCCAGGGTCGTCAGGCTGAGACTTCTCCTCATTTCTTTGTATTAGGTCTAAGGGAGGTGAGAGCCTTGGTCTGAAGATGCAGCATCAGTCAGCAGAAGGGAGAATTTCAAACTTTAGATGTAGACAAGATGAGGACTCTGAATGAAGATTGAAGGCCAATGATCCCAAGACAGAGGGCCCCACAAAACTCTTAGCACTGCCTCCAGACCCCACAGAAGTGGTGGACTAAGACACCTCATTTCCTTCTCATGGGTCCCAAAGATCTTTGAGGTGTCACCATCACAACAGCACAGAACAGATATGATGATGATGATGCCATATGCAAACTGAGAGGACCCTTGAACACAGAGGGAGTCCACTCTGCCGGGTCTTGCTGTGACCCAGTCAGCCCCAAATAAGGGATGGCCTAAGGCACACTGTAACTTCCTCCTCTGGGTTCCCAGAGGACAGGCTGACAAAGAAAAAGAGCCCAATGTGTTCCTAGTACTCTCAAGGGAAACTGCAGAATTGGCTTCTTAAAATCCAAGGTGATATCTCCTTGCTAAAGGTGCTCACAAGATCTCATCCTCTCTCCTCCAGGTGCCCACGTCACCTGACTTCCTGCCCACATCCCTGCCTGCTGTCTCTGACCACAGTCATCATGCCTCGGGGTCGAAAGAGTAAGCTCCGAGCCCGGGAGAAACGCCGCCAGGCCCAAAGTGAGACCCAGGATCTTCAGGGTGCTCAGGCCACTGCACCAGAGGAAAAGTCCCCTTCCTCTTCCTCTCCTGTTTTGGGGGTCACTCCCCCTGGCTCCCCTGCTGATGGCATTCCCCAGAAGCCTCAGGGAGCCCCCCACACTCCCACTGCTGCTGTGGGTGTTTCCCGCAAGAGATCTGATAAAGGTGCCAAGGGCAAAGGTGAGGGAAGAAAAAATTCCTCCCAGGCCTCAACCTCCACTGAGAGCTCACACCATGATCTTCTAACCAGGAAGGCAGGAACGCTGATGCAGTTCCTGCTGTACAAGTATAAAATGAAAGAGCCCATTATGAAGGCAGAGATGCTAAAGGTTGTCCACAAAAGGTACAGGGAGCAATTCCCTGAGATCCTCAAGAGAGCCTCTAGGCACATGGAGCTGGTCTTTGGCCTTGACCTGAAGGAAGTCAACCCCAGAAATCACTCCTATACCCTTGTTAGTAAGCTAAATCCCAACGATGATGGGAGCCTGAGTGGTTCCTCGGGCTTTCCCAGGAATGGGCTTCTAATGCCTCTGCTGGGTGTGATCTTCTTCAGTGGCAATTGCGCCTCCGAGGAAGAGATGTGGGAATTCCTGAATCTGTTGGGAGTCTATGATGGGAAGAGGCACTTCATCTTTGGGGATGCCAGGAAGCTCATCACCCAAGATCTGGTGAAGGAAAGGTACCTGGAGTACCAGCAGGTGCCCAACAGTGATCCTCCACGCTATCAGTTCCTGTGGGGTCCAAGAGCCCATGCTGAAACCAGCAAGATGAAAGTCCTGGAGTTTTTGGCCCAATTTAATAATACCAGCCCTAGTGCCTTCCCATTCCATTATGAAGAGGCTTTGAGAGATGAGAAAGAAAAAGCCTCAGCCAGAGCTGCAGCCATGCATGGCACTTCTGCCAAGGGCAGTACATGTTCTAGGCCTACATCTGACAGCTCCTCCTGCCCCAGTGACGTGTGAGGCAGATTCTGTTATTGAAGAGGGCTTCCAATCTCTTAAGTAGGGAGAGGCTGAGATGGGGCCAAAGAGATCATAATATATATCTTCTTGTTCTTGTTTTACATTAGTATCTTTCAAATACTGTTATTTTAGTAGAATTTTTTTTTTAGATTCAGAGTCTGTGTTTATGAATGATACAGATCACACATTTATTGCTGTTATCAGGTTTTGAAGAGTTTAGATATTCTGTAATTTTGAAAATCTTTGAATCTTCTTGGGGTTCAAGAAAAAGAAAATTTATGGCTTTGGAATGGGGATTTTATTGGAAATGTGTAAAAGAACCCCACTAAATGTAATTGGAGTCTTAAAATAGAGGGAAACAAAGCAAAATATAGTCAATTTTTTGTTTGCACTATTCACTTTTGTCTATCTTTTTGTAAAACTCAAAGATATATATCTGGTTGTCTATAATCTATTTCAAGAATGCATATAAAATTAAATAGTAATAAATTACATTCTTTGATCAGTGGCTCATTTATTTCCATCATTAATTGAGCATCTGCTCTCTGCAAGGCTCTGTGCTGGTAGTGATGATGCTAAGATAAAGAAGACCCTTCCGCTGCCCATGGATGTTTAGAGTCTAAGAGCTGGTAGTGTATAAGGAAGATAACTTGATACACTCTAACATGTGCAGGACAAGTAAAAGAGTGAGGATGGTGGGGGACGGGAAGGAGGTCCAGATGAGAGCAGTCAAGTGTGCATTCCCTCAGTCGAGCAAGGCACTTTGTGGTTTGGGACATTGCAAGTCCCTCGTTGGGAGGTAACCTTAAGTTAGCTCCATGGTGGGGTAGATGAGACTGTGATAATCATGAGTAAAGGCCAAACCCTCAGACGGTGAGCCCCATAGTTGAGAGACTAAGCCCGGAATAGGAAACATCCCTTAACAGTTACTTCGTGATTGTGGGTAAAGCAGGTGGAATCTCTCCCTAAGGTAGAAAAGAAAGATGCACAACGCTCTTGTCCCAGTACAGTTGAACACAATGCAGAAACCAGGTGTGCTGTGCATATTGTCTCCAGGGAGTTTCTGAGAAATAAGGATGATACCCCCTTGAGGTGAGATGCTAAAAAGCTATTAAGCTGGCACTCTTTGCCCTGAGCTGGGGGAGCCAGAGCCTATTTCATTAATTGGGTTATTTTGCATATAATTTGGCAAAACTCCAAGATACGGCTAAAGTTTATTAGTGGTAAAATAAATAGGAGTATTTTTGTTGCGGAGGGCATCTAGGAAGGAGGGGCATTGTTGGTCCTTAACATAAATTCTGCAAACTTTGAGTTGAATCTATTAGAGAAATAGCATTCTCTAATGGGGAAAATTTACTTCTGTTATTTGCTTAGCAGCACTGTAGCTTATTTGGGGTTTTTGTTTGTTTGTTTTAAAGCACTGAATATTTTCTGACATCTGGATAAAATAAAGAATTCCCAGAGAAGAGAATAGTCTCTTCTGGTATTAATATAATCATAGTAAAAACTGCCATTCATTAAAGATCCAATATTTGCCAGTCATTTTGCCAGGTGCTTTACACAGATTACATATTTTCTAACAATCCTGTGAGATGGGGCTTGTCAAACTCACTGGCAGATGGAGAACTTGCAATATTCTGAAGTTCACGTGGCTGGTAAGTGATACAGCTGGGACTAGACCTTGGTCTGAATTCCTCTAGAGCTCACCCTTTTCCTCTCCTCCCGGCCTGAGGCAGATCTTGTGTCTATTCATTCATTTCTCTTCTCACTGTTCCACAATGTCTCTCAAGTGATAGGAAGTACTCTGTGGCCAAAGCACTAAAAGCAGGCCTAAAGAAGCCAGGTGAAAATGAGCATCAAACACAATTTGGGACTGTGGGCTTCCTGTGCCTGGGGTCCTGCTGCCACTAGCCCTGGGAACCCAGTCCTCTTATAGTTAGTAAGGGTTATGTGACTAACTCTTATCACTGAAACATAAGCAGATGCATGTTTGTCACCTCCAGGTCAAGGCACATGAGAGCTAGTCTGACACCTCCATGCTTTCTCTTACATTCAACAGCAAACATGGGGAGCCCATGGTAAGGTGTGGAGCCACGTGATGGAAGCAGCCTGCATCCTTGGGTCACCTATTAACAGAGAGCCTCTGCCAACCCACATCAGATTTTGTGTGCACAAGAAACAAATTTTTGTTGTATTAAGCTATTCAAATTTTAGGTTTTTTTCTATGGCGTCAGTTAGCACTTACTTTTTCTGCGTAATACACATTTACTATTTCTATTGTTAGGCCTATTTAAATATTTTAATGATTGAGTTAATAGTTGTGTATATATTCTTGTTGTAAAAAAATTTAATACAGATAAATCACAATTTCTCCCCTTAAAACATTCCTCCAAATTCAGCCCCCTTTTCAAAAGTAACCACAATTAACAATCTGGTATGTGTCATTTTAAAGCTGATTCCAGGCATTTTCATACGTAGATGTGCTATAAAATATATTAAGTTTTTAACATACACGGGTAACATTGTACATATTGTTCTGCTACTTGTTATGTTCTGCCATATTGCTCTTGTCACTTAATGAAATGAACGCAGGATCTTTCTGTGACAGCACATATAGATCCACCTCATGCTTTAAACTATTTCATAGAATTCTAAAGGGTGTTTGTGCCAGAAATAACCATTCTCCTCCTAATGTTCACGTAAGTTGTTCCCCATTAATTATGATTAATAGAACTGAAATTGATGCCTTTGAACATGAATTTCTGTGTAAATGTTCATGGTTTCATACAGGAAAGACATAGTAAAGCAGAAATTGGGTTAAAGAAGGTGTGACAATTGTAAATTTTTATAAATATTGCTAAAGTTTCATCACAAAATGATCTAGCAACTCACATTACCACAAGTTAAAGTATGCAGATACCTTACACCCCCCGAAGTCTATATCCTCATTCTCCCTGGCTTTGGAATAGTCTCACACATCGTAATCTATTACTCAGGTAAAAAAAAAAAACCATTTGGATATATAGGAATGGTCTGGGCTATAATATCCATTGGCTTTTTGGGCTTTATCATCTGAGCCCACCACATATTTACAGTAGGAATAGACGTAGACACTTGAGCATACTTCACATCAGCCACAATAATCATCGTGATTCCCACAGGCATAAAAGTATTCAGCTTACTAGCCACACTGCACGGAGGAAATATCAAATGATCTCCTGCCCTGGGCTTCATCTTCCTATTTACAATAGGGGGCCTGACAGGAATTGTACTAGCCAACTCGTCACTAGACATTGTACTTCATGACACATACTACCTAGTAGCGTATTTCCACTATGTATTATCCATAGGAGCGGTATTCGCTATCATAGGAGGCTTCGTCCACTGATTTCCTCTACTTTCAGGCTACACCCTCAACGCCACTTAAGCTAAAATTCACTTCACGGTCATATTTGTGGGTGTAAACCTGACATTCTTAGGGCCGAGCCCGTGGCGCACTCGGGAGAGTGCGGCACTGGGAGTGCAGCAGCGCTCCCACCGCTGGTTCGGATCCTATATAGGGATGGCCAGTGCGCTCACTGGCTGAGCACAGTGCAGCCGGTCTCAAAAAGGACAAAAAAAAAAAAAACCCTGACATTCTTTCCACAACACTTCCTAGGCCTATCAGGAATACCACGACGATACTCCAACTACACAGATGCATACACCATATGAAATACAGTCTCATCCATAGGATCATTTATCTCCTTAACAGTGGTTATATTAATAATTTTCATAACATGAGAAGCCTTCACTTCAAAACGAGAAGTTTCAAAGGTAGAACTTCTCACCACAAATCTAGAATGACTGCACGTCTGCCCCTCTGCTTATCACACATTTGAGGAACCGGTAAATGTAAAGACCCAATGAGAAAGGAAGGAATCGAACCCCCCAAGAATGGTTTCAAGCCAACCCCATAGCCTCTATGACTTTCCCCACAAGTGAGATATTAGTAAAAACATTACGTGACTTCGTCAGAGTCAACTTATAGGCCCGAATCCTTTATATCTCTGTGGCACACCCATTACAAGCAGGACTTCAAGACGCCTCCTCCCCCATCATGGAGGAACTATTATACTTCCGTGACCACACCGTCATAATAGTGTTCCTAATCAGTTCCTTAGTCCTTTATATCATTTCCCTAATATTAACCACAAAACTCACGCACACAAGCACTATAAACGCCCAAATGGTAGAAACCATATGGACTATTTTACCCGCTGTTATCCTAACTTCAATCGCCCTTCCATCACTATGAATCCTCTATATAACAGATGAAATCAATAACCCCCTCTTAACTGTCAAAGCCATGGGCCACCAATGGTACTGAAGTTACGAATATACAGATTACGCAGACCTAAACTTTGACTCATACATAACTCCCAACCCCGACCTAAAACCAGGGGAGCTCTG
This sequence comes from Galeopterus variegatus, assembly GCF_000696425.1. Taxonomy (NCBI): domain Eukaryota; kingdom Metazoa; phylum Chordata; class Mammalia; order Dermoptera; family Cynocephalidae; genus Galeopterus; species Galeopterus variegatus. Next base: position 27,901 of record NW_007736770.1, read on the forward strand.
ACTCCTAGAAGTTGACAACCGAACAGTACTCCCAATAGAAACCCCAGTCCGCATGCTAATCTCATCAGAAGACGTGCTACACTCATGAACCGTACCCTCAGTAGGCCTAAAAACGGACGCGATTCCAGGACATCTAAACCAAACAACCCTAAGAGCAACGCGACCAGGCCTATTCTACGGACAATGCTCAGAGATCTGCGGCTCAAACCACAGCTTCATGCCCACCGTACTTGAACTTGTCCCACTCAAACACTTCGAAAATTGATCAACCTTAACACTATAAGCACATTGTGAAGCTAAATAGCATTAACCTTTTAAGTTAAGGAATGGAAGCACTGGCCTTCCCACAATGAGATGCCACAACTAGATACCTCAACATGATTCACCTCCATTATATTTATAATCCTAATGCTCTTCATTATACTTCAACTAAAACTCTCAAAATTCACCTACCCCTCTAACCCCGCCGAAAAAATTACTAAAATACCAAAACACACAAATCTATGAGAAAAAAAATGAACGAAAATCTATTCACCTCTTTTACCACCCCCACGCTAATGGGAATACCCATCATAGCCCTCATCATTCTCCTACCCAACGCAATGTGTCCTCTTCCCTCCTGCCTCATCAACAATTGCCTAACCTCTCTACAAATATGACTAATCCAACTTATTCTGAAACAACTGATGGCAACCCGCAACACCAAAGGACAATCACGATACTTAATACTAACCTCACTAATCCTATTTGTTGGCTCAACAAACCTACTAGGCCTGCTGCCCCACTCATTCACACCAACCTCCCAACTATCCCTAAACTTAGGCATAGCAATCCCCCTGTGGGCCAGAACGGTGATCCTAGGTTTATGCCACACAAAAAAAGAATCTCTAGCTCACCTTCTACCCCAAGTCACACCCACCCCCCTTATCCCAATACTCATAGCCATCGAACTACTCTTCATCCAACCCATAGCCCTAGCCATACAGTTAACAACTAACATCACAGCTGGCCACCTGCTTATGCACCTTATCAGAAACACTACACTAGTACTAACAACTCTGAGCCCCCTGAAAGCCTCAGCTACTTTCACCCTCCTCACCCTACTCACCATCCTCGAACTTACTGTAGCCTTAATCCAAGCTTATGTATTTACTCTCTTAGTAAGCCTCTACCAACACGGCAACACCTAATGACCCACCAAACCTACGCCTATCACATAGTAAATCTCAGCCCCTGACCACTCACAGGAGCCCTATCTGCCTTACTCATAACATCCAGCCTAACAATATGATTCCACTTTAATTCCAACACCCTCTTAATCCTAGGACTACTGACTAACCTACTAACCATATACCAATGATGACGAGATGTAGTACGAGAAAGTTCCTTCCAAGGCCACCATACAACTATCGTCCAAACAGGACTACGATATGGAAAAATCCTACTTATTACATCTGAAGTTTTCTTCTTTGCTGGGTACTTCTGAGCCTTTTATCACTCAAGCCTAGACCCAACCCCCAGCTTAGGGGGTTACTGACCACCAGCAGGCATCAACCCTCTCAACCCCATAGAGGTTCCACTACTCAACACATTAGTACTGCTAGCCTCCAGAGTGTCCATCACCTGGGCCCACCACAGACTCATAGAAGGAAACTGCAAACATATACTCCAAGCCCTCTTCATCACAATCTCCCTGGGCACTTACTTCACACTCCTCCAAATCTCAGAATACCTCGAAACCCCCTTTACCATTTCCAACAGTGTATATGGATCAACATTCTTCGTAGCAACAGGTTTCCACGGCCTCCACGTAGTGATTGGATCCACCTTCCTCACTGTCTGTCTTCTACGCCAACTAAAATTCCACTTCACATCCAAACACCATTTTGGCTTTGAAGCTGCAGCCTGATTTGACACTTCATAGATGTAGTCTGACTGTTCCTATACATCTCCATTTACTGATGAGGATCCTATTCTTTCAGTATCAGCTAGTACAATTGACTTCCAATCAATAAGATCTGGTTACAACCCAGAAAAGAATAATCAACCTAGCATTAACTGTCTTAACCAACACAACACTAGCACTCCTACTTATCACCATTGGCTTCTGACTCCCCCAAACATATACCTATGCACAAAAATTAAGTCCATACAAATGCGGGTTTGACCCAGTAGGATCCACCCGCCTACCATTCTCCATAAAATTCTTCTTGGTAGCCACCACATTCCTACTATTCGACCTAGAGATTACCTTACTACTACCCCTCCCGTGAGCCACCCAAACGAACAACCCCAAACTAATACTCACCATGTCATTTATCCTAATCCTCACACTAGCACTAAGCCTAGCCTACGAATGATCCCAAAAAGGCCTAGAATGAGCTGAATATGGTAGTTAGATTAATTAAAACAACTGGTTTCAACCCATTAAATTGCGACATTTCGTAACTACTAAAGGCCTCCAATTTATATTAACATCGTCTTAGCATACACTAAATCCCTCATAGGACTGCTAATATACCGATCCCACTTTATATCCTCCCTATTATGCTTGGAGGGCATAATATTATCCCTATTCGTCCTAGCCACCCTCTTATCCCTAAACCTACACTTCACCCTATCCTACACCCTCCCCATCATCCTCCTAATCTTCACAGGGTGTGAAACCGCCATGGGCCTAGCACTTCTAGTAATGATCTCTGACACTTACGGCCTAGACCACGTGCAAAATCTTAACCTCCTACAATGCTTAAACTTATTATCCCCACAATCATACTTATCCCCACCAAGTGGTACTCCAACAATAATATAATCTGAATCAACTCAACAACCCACAGCCTACTAATTAGCCTCATCACTCTTCAATGAAAATAGCACAACCACATCATTAAACTTCACAGATCCCCACTCAACCCCCCTTCTAGTATTAACAACCTGACTCCTCCCCCTAATAATTATAGCGAGCCAACACCACCTCTCCAAAGAAACGCTCATTCGAAAAAAGCTATATATCCTCACATTAACCTCATTACAAATTTTTTTAATCATAACATTTACTGCCACAGAACTGATCATATTCTACATCCTATTTGAAGCAACACTAATCCCAACCCTAATCATCATCACCCAATAAGGCAGCCAACCAGAACAACTAAATGCAAGACTCTATTTCCTATTCTACACCCTCTTCGGCTCCATACCCCTACTAATTGCAGTAACCTACATCCACAACTCTACCAGCTCATTAAACCTACTGCTGCTTCAACACTGAACCCAAACACCCCTACCCTCATGATCCGGCACCCTCCTATGAACAGCATGCATAGCAGCATTTATAGTAAAAATACCACTCTACAGACTTCACCTCTGACTACCAAAAGCGCCCGTAGAAGCCCCTATCGCCAGATCCATAGTCCTCGCAGCTATCCTCCTAAAACTAGAAGGATACGGAATGATACGAATCACCATCATTCTAAACCCCCCAGCAAACTCCATAACCTACCCCTTCCTCGTTCTCTCCCTATGAGGAATGGTCATGACAAGCTCTATCTGCCTATGTCAGACAGACCTAAAATCCCTCATGGCATATTCATCCGTCAGCCACATGGCCCTAGTAATCGTAGCCATCCTAATCCAAACACCCTGAGGATTCACAGGAGCTACAGCCCTAATAATTGCCCACGGATTTACATCATCCCTGCTCTTCTGTCTTGCAAACTCCAACTACGAACGCACCCACAGTTGAACTATAATCCTGGCCCACGGACTGCAAACACTCCTACTAGCCTCCCTGACAAATCTAGCCCTCCCACCAACCATCAACCTAATCGGAGAGTTATTCGTAATAATAACATCATTCTCATGATCAAATATTACAGTTATCCTCATAGGACTCAACATGCTAATCACGGCCCTATACACCCTATTTATACTAATCACAACACAACAAGGTGCTCTCACACACCACATCAACAGCATCAAACCATCCCTCACACGAGAGAATTCCCTGATACTCATACATATCATCCCGCTTCTACTCCTGTCCCTCAACACCAAAACAGCTCTAGGGCCCTTTTACTGTAAATATAGTTTAAAAAAAACATTAGGCTGTGAACCTGACAACAGAGACTCAAAACCCCTTATTTACCAAGAAAGATCCCAAGAACTGCTAATTCTTATGACCATACCTAAAACTATGGCTTTCTTACTTTTAAAGGATAGAAGCAATCCATTGGCCTTAGGAACCAAAATTTGGTACAACTTCAAGTAAAAGTAATAAACATACCCTTATCCCTAATAATAATCTCGCTTGTCATTCTCATCATCCCCACCCTTACCAACACGCACAAACACTACCCCTACCACGTGAAAATCTCAACCCAACTTGCTTTCTTGACCAGCCTCACACCTGCCCTCGCATTTATTTACTCTGGACAGGATACAATCACCTCCAACTGACACTGAATCACCATCCAAACACTAAAATTATCCCTTAGCTTCAAACTGGACTACTTCTCTATAATTTTCATCCCAGTAGCCCTCTTCGTTACATGATCCATTACAGAATTCTCTATATGATACATGCAATCGGACCCCAACATAGATAAGTTCTTCAAATACCTACTCATCTTCCTTATTGCAATACTAATCCTGGTCTCCACCAACAACCTATTCCAACTCTTCATTGGATCAGAAGGAGTAGGCATCATATCCTTTCTTCTAATCAGATGATGACATGGCCGAACAGACGCAAACACAGCAGCCCTGCAAGCAATCCTCTACAACCATATCAGCGACATTGGCTTCATCCTAGCTATAGCATGATTTTTCGTATATTCAAAAACATGAGACCTCCAACAACTATTCATCCTCAACACAAACCCGAGCCCCCTCCCATAAACAGGCCTCCTCCTCACCGCAACAGGTAAGTCCGCCCAGTTCAGCCTGCACCCATGACTACCCTCTGCAATGGAAGGTCCCACACCTGTCTCAGCCCTACTCCATTCCAGCACAATAGTCGTAGCAGGAATCTTCCTACTAATCCGATTCCACCCCCTAATAGAAAACAATAAAACAATCCAAACACTAACACTATGCCTAGGTGCCCTCACCACACTATTCACAGCTATCTGTGCCTTAATACAAAACAATATCAAAAAAATTATCGCATTCTCTACCTCAAGCCAACTAGGCCTAATAACAGTAACAATGGCATCAACCAACCACATCTAGCATTCCTCCACATCTGCATGCACGCATTTTTCAAGGCCATACGATTCATATGCTCCAGCTCTATTATCCACAACCTAAACAACGAACAAGACATCTGAAAAATAGGAGGCCTGCATAAAACTATACCCCTTACATCAACCTCTCTAATCATTGGAAACCTCGCTCTCACAGGCATGCCATTCCTAACAGGTTTTTACTCCAAAGACCTAATCATCCAGACCATAAACACATCATATACCAATGCCTGAGCCCTCACAATCATACTCATTGCCACCACCCTCACAGCCACCTACAGTACCCGAACCATTTTTCTTACACTACTAGGACAACCCCGCTTCCCAACCCTAATAAACATCAATGAAAACAACCCCATCCTGACCAACCCAACCAAACGTCTGATAATCGGCAGCATCTTCGCTGGCTTTATCATCTCCAACAGCATTCCCCCAATAAATATTCCCCAAATGACTATACCCCTTTACCTCAAACTATCCACCCTCCTCATCACCATTCTAGGCTTCACCCTAGCACTAGAACTATGCCTAAACTCACTCAACCTAACCCTCAAACTATCCTCACCCTCACACAACTTCTCTGCTCTTCTAGGATTCTTCCCAACCCTTACCCATCATACAGTACACTATCTCAGCCTAACCGCAAGCCACAGCACAGCCTCCCAAACACTAGACCTAGCTTGACTAGAAAAAACAGTCCCAAAAGACATTGCCCACTTCCAAGTACTAGCTGCAACAACCACCTCCAACCAAAAAGGTCTAATCAAACTTTACTTCCTTTCTTTCCTCATTACAATCCTAACGACTACACTACTAATTATTTAACCACCCTGAGTAACTTCAATAACAATAACGACACCCATAAACAAAGACCACCCAGCCACCACCACCAATCAGCACCCATAACTGTACAACGCAGCCACACCTGTAGAATCCTCATGAAAATAACCCGTCCCCTCCCCCTCAAAAATCACCCAATCACCTATACTCTTAAAACTAATAACAACCTCTACCTCATCATAACACGCCATCCACAAAACCACAAACAACTCTATCACCAACCCCAACAGCAAAGCCCCCCCAAACCACAACATTCAAGCCCCAAGCCTCAGGATATTCCTCAATGGCTATAGCAGTGGTATACCCAAACACCACCATTATACCCCCCAGATAAACCAAAAACACCATCAACCCCAAAAAGACCCCCCAAAACTAACTACAATACCACAACCGATCCCCCCACTAACAAGCAACCCCATCCCACCATAAATAGGGGAAGGCTTTGAAGAAAATCCCATAAAACCAACAACAATGACAACACTCAACAAAAATGCAACATACATCATAATTCTTACATGGATTGCAACCATGACCAATGATGTGAAGAACCACCACTGTACTTCAACTACAAGAATCTAATGACCAACATCCGAAAATCCCACCCCCTCTTAAAAATTATTAATCACTCATTCATTGACCTCCCCACAACATCCAACATCTCAATATGATGAAACTTCAGCTCACTACTAGGCACATGCCTAGTACTCCAAATCATCACAGGACTATTCCTGGCCATGCACTACACAGCAGACACAACAACAGCATTTTTTTAATCAGTCTTTTAAATTTTGGTAAAACTTTGGGGTGAAGAATATCATCTCATTGTATTTCCTTGTTTTCTAATTAGGTTGAGCAGAAAATTAACTTAATCCCTCACCCATACAAAGCAAGATTTCTGCAGTGATGTCTTGAGTACAAGAATTCCTCTAGGTATGCCTGGAAATAACAAAATGTCAATAAAACATTTCCCCTTATGTTGAGAGGCAAGGATTTGGTCAGAATGACCGGGTACCTTCTTAAACAATACCGATGATGTCAGTGCTGACTGCCTCACATAGGCCCTGAGTTCTTGGCACACGAGAGAGTCGATGCCCTTTGGCTGTATTTGTCAGCCTATGTTGTCACCAGATACTGCCTGGGGCATTGGCCCAAGGTACAGCATTTGCAGAATGGGTGATGAGCTGATGGAGACAGCACACCACCTTGTTAAACTCATGGGAACTGATGGAGATGTGTGAGGTCCAAGGCAGGAAACATCACATACCATCCTATTGCCAGCATCAAGAGGGTATCAGAACCTGGGAAGAAGACATCCACAATCTCAGTCTCAGTTGTGGTTTCCCATGACAATTCTCAAGTTAGGTGAGTGATTGCAGCACTCTGGAATTCTTCCACAGAAGCAGAAGACCCTAGCAGGGGGCAGGCTCTGCAATTTGGTATTTTGATCCGTCCATTCATTAAACATTTATTGAACACATTCTGAGGGAAACTCTAAGGAAACAAAAGAAAAGGCAAACTTGATTCAGGTTGTGGGTTTGAAGATGGTGGGAAGGAGACAGATTTGAGTTTTGGGAAGTTAGGGACTATGTGAATGGGTGGGAAGAGTCTATAATGACTGAGTTCTGAAGGTTAGATAATTAGGTAGAAGCTGCTCCTCATAGCTGAGATTGAGGATAAAGGAGGAGAGAGTTGGTGGTGATTTGAGTTAGGGGTAGAGATGAGGAAGGGTGTGGCAGATGAGGTCACTGAAGGCCTTGTAGATGGCAATGTTCTGCAGGCTGTCAAGTGATGTTTCGCGGGAAGTAGAAAAATCCAAATTTGGCCGTCTGGAGAGGGGCCTGGGCTGGGGATTAAATTTGACTGTCAGGAAAGGTCACGTGAGGCCATAGGTGGAGGTACAAGTGTTGTGCATATAGTGGCCTATATTCTATGGTATAACATCTCCTTTTCTGCAAACACACTGTGCTCCTGCATAGACATTTACCCGTGTGGACTCCACTCTGCCCAACACACTGCATTCCAATTTTGCTGCTTGGCTTTCCAGGGCTGTGGACATGTGGCCCCCACTCCTGCATTCCCAGCATACCTTGCCATCCCATCTCTTGATTCCAAACCACTCGTTGCCCACCCCACTCCCACCTGGACACACACGGGCACACACTGTCCTCCTACGCACTCATCTATTCTCTACTTTCAGCACAGTGCTGGCTACCCTCTCTTCAACCCACCATCCTCATTAGTATTTTGCACAGGCTTTTCCTTCCTGCTGAGCCCAATCGCTGTCCCTGCCTCCTTTCTAGCCCCGTTTCAAATTCACCTGTCTGTCCTCCTACGCACTCATCTATTCTCTACTTTCAGCACAGTGCTGGCTACCCTCTCTTCAACCCACCATCCTCATTAGTATCTTGCACAGGCTTTTCCTTCCTGTTGACCCCAATCGCTGTCCCTGCCTCCTTTCTAGCCCCGTTTCAAATTCACCTGTGGGGAAGAGACCTCTGCCACTGCCTTTACCTGGTGGCTTTTTAGCATCTGAGAATATGGGGGGCTTTCTCTGCCTCGTTACCCGTGTTTCCTGCGTTTGAAAATCTCGGTTCACGTCCATGTGTGCAGTTCCTCAACAGGTGCAGGGGGATGGGATGTCCTCACTCGCATCTGTTGCCTCTGCTCCCCAACATGGCACGCAATTCCCTTGACTGATGCTCACGTTGTTCAATCTTAACCAAATCTATAAAGATATGCAGCTTAATTTCTTTTCAAATCATAAGCTGAAGGGTTTCTTATGTGAATTTTATGCTATATAATTCGTGTCTGGGGGTTTGCAGCATCACCTCTAGTTGCGCTGTGTTCAACTTTAAATGAGCAGGGTTTTTGTTTGTTTGTTTTTGTTTCTAATGCCTGGTATTTGTTGTCTTGCCTAGTCACTAGGATTTCAGGTACTAAGAGGAAAAAGATGGCCCTACCCACTGGAACTCAGAATAGTCAGACACATTTAAGGAACAGGAATATGTATTTCATTTTTCCCTTCCCACCCTTTGGGTTACTGGTGTATTATGTTTCGCTTCTACATATGTTGTATATCTTAAAATACAGTGCTAATACTTTCAGATTAAACACTCCATTATGTTTCAAAGACATTTAAATACAAAGGGAAATTTTTTATATTTACCCATGTAGATCTTTGCCATGGAAAAATCTTTTATATTTATCATTTCCACTGCTCTTCACTTCTTTCCGTCAATCTGGATTTTCATCTGGTATCATTTTCCTTCTGCCCGGAGAAATTCCTTTAATATCTTTCTAGTATACATCTATTGGTGATGAATTCTTTCAGGTTTGTGTTTCTGAAAAAAGTATTATTTTGGCTTTCTTTTTGAAAGTTTTTTTACTCCATATAGATTCTAAGTTGACTCATTTTTTTTCTCAGTCCTTTCAAGAAGTTGCTCCATTCTCTCCTCTTGTTTTCTAAAGAATAACTGCTGTCATCCTATCTTTCTAACTTTGTAGGTAAAGTTACAAAGATAACTTTTTTCTTTTTTCTCTGGCTAGGTATATGTTTAACTTTACGGGAAAGTGCAAGAAAATTTCCCAAAGTGTTCGCAACATTTCATGCTCATTCAAAGTAGCAGTGTTTTGGGCGATTCATATCCTCACTAACATTTTATGTCATCAATCTTTTCAATTTTAGCCATTTTAGTAGGTGGATAGTGTTGTTTTATTGTGGTTTGAATAAGAATATTCCTGCTGTGCTTGAATATCTTTTATTATTGAGTTATTGAAGTTTACATTCTCTGGATATAAGTCCATGGTCAGATATATGTGCTATTCATATCTTATTTGTCTCTGGCTCTTTTATTAATTTTCTTAATTATATATTTTGTTGAGCATATTTTTTAAATTTTGTTTAACTATGTTTTATCTTCTTTATTGTTAGTATTTTATGGCTTTTGTTTAAAGAGGTCTTTGACTACTTGCAGCTCATGAAGATATTCTGCTGTGTTGTATTTTAGAAGTTTTAATTTTAGCTGTTAATTTTAGGTCTATGACATAACACAAATTAAGTTTTTGTATTGAGTTAGGTAGTGGACAGGTTTCACATTCATCAAGTTGTTCCAACACCATTTGTTGGAAAGATTTTCATTTCCCCATTAAATTCATTTGTTACTTTGATGGAAAGTTTATAAGTTATATAAATTGAGGTTCTGTTCAAGACAGCAGAATAGATGGTCCCCAGCGTCACTCTTTCCCACAAATCAACCAATTTACAACTATAAAAATGTAACATCAGCCAAGCTGGAGCTGCTGGAGCTCAGGGGAAGAGGAGGAGAGACCTACGGAGTTCATGAAGGGGGAGAAACCACGACGAGAGAAAGAAAAAACTGGTCTGAGCGTTTTGGGCCACAGCCGCTTTAAGGCTCGAGCTGCTGAGCACATGGAGCAGGAGCCAGCAGAAGCTGCAGCTGTGCCCTTCAGATGGAGTTACTTGGAGGCGGCAGGGGAGAAGAGAGCTTTGGTGGTCCCCAGGACAGCAAGACCACTAATAGGGTTCCCATGGACCCATGCAGGAACGAGGAGCCAGAACACAGCTGTAAAAGGGGAGCCATTCAGAGGCCAGTGAGTCATCACAAGGGACGGGCACAGGGCCCATCCCATGGGAAGTGTTTGGAGCGTGGGCAGTAGGGGAGACAGGCCCACTGGGAGAACACTGGGACACAGCAAGGACAGCCAATCTTCTCCCCAATCAGCACAGGACCACTCAGAGAACAGTGGTCAGGAATGCAGAATTGCGTGGGGTGCAGTTTGATGAAAAAACTCAGGCCCAGATCAGAGTTTCTACACAACCCAGGTGCACCAGGTCTATGGAGAGCTGGAAGTGACTATAAGGTCAACCATTAAACTCTGAGCTACACAAAAGGCCTTCCCTTGGGAAACAGCAGCAAAGCAGCAATTTAGCTCAACGACACAGCTCAAGTACTGGTTCCCACAGTAAGTTCCCCTGTTTTAAAAGTAAGCAAAGGACAACAAATCAGTTCCACCCCAGGGACACCACCAGCACCTTGGGGCCCACCAGGGGACATGAGATATGGAGCCAGGGACCAGACCCCACTCCCACATCCAGGCACACTGTGCCAATACCTCAGGTCCCACCTGGGGGCCCAGGACATGCAGCCAGGGACCAGACCCCCCTCCCACAACAAGACACACTGTGCCAGCACCTTGGGGCCCATCCAGTGACCTGAGACATGGAAAAGGGGACTGGACCCCCCTCCCACAACCAGTCACACGATGCCAGTACCTCAGGGCCCATCCAGTGACCTGAGACATGGAGAAGGGGACCAGACCCCCCCACACACACAATGAGGCACACTGTGCCAGTGCCTCGGGGCCTGCTCAAGACCTGAGGCATGGAAAAGGGTACTGGATCCCCCACACAACTGGGCATACTGCACCAGGGCCTCGGGTCCCTGCCCAGGGGCTCAGGGTATGGAGCCGGAGACCAGACACTCCCCACAACCAGGCACACCACCAACACCAAGGAGCATGCCAAAAACATCACCTCCATGTGGGTGGCCCACCACAGCCACCACAATAACCATGGCCCCCACAAAAGTGGCTAGACACCACAACCACCACACAGATGGTCCGCCAGCCACTGGAATGCATTGATACAAGGAGAGTCACCAACACAGATAAAGAAAAGAAGAGGATGTCTCTCCCCACAAAGCCCACTTCAGAGAGACAGAAGAAGCATCTGCTCTATGATAATATTGGGGGACCTGATCACACCTCTCAGCATTGGACAGATCATGTAGGCAACAAATCAAAAGAGTAACCATTATTCTTTCAGAAGCAGAGAAGAAATCTAGGGTAATTAGATGGGGTAATTAGATTTGTAACAATATGTATGCTAGTAATATTGATTTGATCAACATATCTCCATGTTGAACCCCCAAAATATGTATAACCAATTTTGATTCAATGAATGAATCAATCAATCAATCATATATATTCAATTCTATTTCTGGATTTCTATTTTGTTTTACTAATATATTTGTCTATCTTCAGGACAATTACTAACTTGATTACTGTAACTTCATTGTAAATATTAAAGCCAAATGGTATAAATACACTAACTTTATTTTCCTTTTTCAAGACTCATTTCTTTTGATTTTTATATAAATTTTAAAATTGGCTTGTTGACTTCTATAAGAAAATCCAGCTATAATTTTGATAAGAATTATTCTGACTCTATGGAATAATTTTGTTTCCTTCAATACTTTTTCATTTTCCTGTAAGCCTTTGAGTACATTTGTAATAGGTTGTTTTAATGTCCTTGTCTGCAATTTCCATCATTTTTTACTTTTCTCCTGATTACAAGTTACTTTTTCCTCTTATGGATCACATTTCCTTGCTTCTTTGCATACCTAGTAATTTATTTTATTGTATCCTCTTCATTATGGATGCTAAATGAAGTGTCTGGATTTTGTTATTTTCTTTAATAAAATGTTCGGGCAAGCAGTTATTCATTTGTACATCATGCTGGTCTTTTCTAGGCCTATTTTTACGTTTTGTTAGGGATAGTGTATGGTAGCCATTACTCTGACTGCATTAGCCCTGTTCCTATGACTTTGACTTTTCTGAGACTCTACTGACAAACTTTGGGTGTTCAAAAAAGACTCTCCCCTTTGGCTATTTAATATCAAAAGTATCCCAGTGTGTTTGTGTTCCAGTAGTTGTTCAGCTCACTGCTCTACAGTAATTTTTTTTTATTTCCCTGGTAGTTGTTCTTTGCCCAATCTCATGGAACACTGTCCTCCCCATGAGCAGTTTATTGTTCAGTGAAAGACCAAAGGGAACCCCTCTGCAAATTTCTGGAGCACTAACTTTACACAGCTTTCTCCTTCTCAACATCTTGCCCTGCGAATTCCAGCAGTCTTACTGCTCCCAATTTTTTTTTTCTTTTTTGACCAGTAAGGGGATCGCAAGCCTTGGCACGGTATTGTCTGCACCATGCTCAGCCAGTAAGCACACCGGCCATCCCTGTATAGGATCCGAACCCATGGCCTTGGCACTACCAGCACCACACTCTCCAGAGTGAGCCATGGGGCCAGCCCCCAATTTCTGATCATCATTTCATTAGTTCAGTGAGTCCATTGTGCTCTGTTTTGGCTTATCCTCCCTGCAGCACAGTACAGAACATTGCCTTCAAGCAAAAATTCAGGATGATTTGGAGGCTTATTTCATTTGGTTTCCTTTTTTTTTAGGAATCATAATCCTGTACTGACTGTTTTCCAGTGTCTGAAAACAGTTAGTTCATATATTTTGCCTATTTTTATTTTTGCCTGTTTTTAGCAACTAGGAGTGGAAATCCTCCTGAGTTTGTTTTATTATAGCATGCTTTTAAACATTTAATTTTAAACTGCTTTTAGGCTTATAGAAAAGTTGCAGAAATAGTAGACAGAGTTTCAATATATCCCTCACCCAGCCTTCTCCATTGTTAACATCTTAGACAACCACAGTACAATTACTATGACCAAGAAATTAATGCTGTCATAATAGCTTTAACCAAATTAACTATCTCATTCAAACTTCACTATATTTTCCTTTAATGTCCTTTTAAGGATCCCAATAAGAATCCTGCATTGCATTTTGTTATTTTGCCATGTCTTTCTCAGTGCTCTTTATCACAGGGTTCATGATGTAAATGTCTTCTCACTGGTCACCTGATTAAGGTTGTCTCTGCTGGGCGTTTCCACTGTAAAATTATAATCATTTCTCCTGTAGTGAACAAATATCTCAAGGGAAATACTTTGAGACTATGCAAATATCTTTTCTCCTCAAATCCTTGCCCACTAATTCTAGAACCTATCAGTGGATCATGTATTTAATACTTTCCACTGTGTTATTTGCCTAGTGGTGATTTCTATTTTTTCCCTTCTTTACACATTTACTAATTGTAATCCCACTATACGAAGTAGCTGTCGCATCTCTTCCATCTATTTATTTAATCAATTATTTATTTATATTGTCATAAGCTCATGAATACTTATTTTATTCCTTGCATTATACTTCAATACTGTCATTATATATTTTGTTGCTCAAAGATTTGGCCATTAGGAACTTTTTCAAGTGTTCTTTCAAAAAAAACCCCCCCATATTTCTTGAGAACTTTCATTTTTCTGGTCCATAAGATGCTCCAAGCTCCTCTTGATTTTTCCTACCCCTGCCCTGGAATGAACCACTTCTCCAAGGATCCCTGGTTCCTTTAATAGAGAAATGGTGCTTAGAAACCAAGGTCTGGCACTAGGTATGCTAATTACTACTAGGGTGTCATTGTTTCCAGACCCTCTCAATAGACAGTACTAGGAAATGTTTGCGTATTAGCCCATGTATTCACACATATCTATTTTTGTATCTGTGTTTGTTTGTCTGTGTTTGTGTGTGTATGTATATGTAGGTATAATGAGTTTACATGGATACCTCAGATTCCAGTTTAACACCACAGGGATCATTTTAGTCTTTCCCACTCCCTGGCTCCATCTGTTTGTACATTCTAAGATGTTGTTGTGGAGCAGTTGAGTGGAAGGAGGAGTTGGGAAGGGGGAAAGAAACAGGGTGGGAAAAGGAGGAAGGGGAGGGCATGGTTGATGCCCATGGCACCCCCCTCATTCCTGCAGGGGAGACTAGGGAGCTTCCATGGTGGCTTGGTCATTGCTGGGCTGAATGCAGATTGTCAGGGGGTGTGGCCAAAGCCCTTGGCCCCCCACTGCCCCTGCTCAGGAGCCCTGAGTGTTTCCTGTGGCTGCTTGGTAGTAGTAGCTGGGCTGGTTTTGGGTGTTGGGGGCCATGGCTGAGGCCCCTGGCCCTCCCCACTCCCTGGTTTTGGGGCCCAGAGGGCTTCTGGTCCTCCTCAGTTTTATAGGTTACCTGGTTAAGTGAGACCTTTACTAGTTAATATCAAACTTTGTCTCTGGTGTGTGGGTATTTTGTTTTTCTTTCAGTTCTGTGTTGGATTATTTGCTGTTTCCACTCCTTCAGCTCTGCACTTGAACCAATTTGTTGCCCTTTGCTTACTTCTAAAATGGGGGGACTTCCTGTGGGGACCAGCACTTGAGCCCATTGCTCGAGCTAAATTGCTGCTTTGTTGCTGATTTCCTGGGGAAGGTTTTCTGTACAGCTCAGGTTTTAATGATTGACTTTGTAGGTACTTCCAGATCTCGTGAGATCTGGTATACCTGGGTTGTGTAGAAACTCTACTCTGAACCTGTCTTTTCAGCAAGCTGCTCCCCCTGCAGTTCTATATTCTTGACCAGTCTACACAGAGTGGTCCTGCGCTGACTGGGAGGCAGGTCAGCTATCCACACTGTGCCCCAGTGTTCTCCTAGTGGGCCCATCTCCCCCACTGTCCTTTCCCATTGGACAGGCCATGCACCCATCCTTTGCAATGACTCACCAGCCTTCGAGTGACTCCTTATTTCCGTTGTCTGTGGCCCCTTGCTCCTATGCGGGTCCACAGGAATCCTGTTAGTGGTCTTGCTGCCCTGAGGACCAACAAGACCCTCTTCACCCCTGCCATCTCCACACAACTTCATATGAAGGGCACAGCAGTGGCTTTTGCCAGCTCTTGCTCTGTGCACTCACCAGGGCCAGCCTTGAAGCAGCCGGGATTCAAAAAGGTGGGAACAATTCTTTCTCTCATTGTGACTTCTCCCACATTCATGAACTCTATAGATGTCTCCTCCTCTTCCCCTGAGCTCTAGGGGTCTAAGCTAGGCTGTCGTTGCTTTTTAATAGCTGTAAATTGGTTGATTTGTGAGAGAGAGTGATGCTGTGGACCATCTCTTCTGCCATCTTGACTGGAAGCTCTTATATTGTTACATTTATTATTTTTACTTATTTATGTTCATTTTTTACTTTAAATAAATATCAGAACTGTAAAAATATTATACCTATAATGTATATAAATATAATTTACAGCATATTATTATATAATATTAATGTTATATATAAATATAAAATTTATATGAGGAATATATGTAAACATTTAAGCCACATCACTCTAAGCTTCTTGGCAAAATTACTTATATGAATTTTTTTTTCTTTCTTCTGTGTTTAAGTAGCATGAATAATTAAGAAAGGTAAGAAACAAATTTATCCTACTCATAATTTGTGCTGATTATCTTATATAATTCCAAATGAGTTGAAAGCAACTTTTCCATAGGATTATATTCAAGACCATAGAGTAAAAACAAAGGTACTAACTACTAAAAATCTGCATGACCTTTCTCATAGTCTCTTGTGCTACCCAGCCCCTATGTATTTTTCTTCTTTTCAATTTTAGGTACTGCCCAATTTCAAATATGTACTCCTGCGGGGAGGGAAGATATGCAGTTTTATATCCCTGTGTAATACTGCAAATATCATCATTGAGTTCTGCATACATTTAGACACCTGATTAATATTATTAATTCTATGTCATAGCTATCTATGGTACTATAATGCTTGCTAGAACAGGGAAGATCTTCTCCCTGTTTTTAAGCAGCATCGGAATTGATTTGCTGGCCCCAGTGTTGATTAGAATACTGATGCTGGTGCGGTTAGAGTTCTGGGCAACAAAACAGGTTGTTTCTATCACCAAAGAACAAGAACTAGCCTAAAGAATTTGTATAGTTTGTCTATCATTTTTTATGCAGTTGCGCTTGATGTCTTCATGGGAATCTTGGAAGACAGAATTAAAGTATATCTTTGATCCTTTAAGAAACTTTTCTAGCTCAGTAGACTATGAATACTGTTAAAAGTCCTTCAGACATAGTGTCAGCAACAATCAATAGGAGTGGACCCTGAAAACCCAGACATAAGTAGACATGAGGATGTTTGAGGATGTTTGGAGTCTGTGCTTCCTTTTCTATTATTCTTGTTCTCATACCTAGAAACTCATTAAAAAGGCAATGATGGGCAAAATCCAGGCCACGTGAAACTGGATGGAACATAAGGCCTGTTTTCTTTTTTTGGCTTTGTTTAACAAATAATTACAAGCAAAAAGATGGAATGTATGTATGTGTGTTGGGGGCGGGGGTAAGAACCTATAAATTAATGGACATAAAAAGCAATGGCCATGATTAGATTTTATTTGGAACCTGGTTTAAAAAAATATTTTTATACATATATGTCAGTCAGATAAATGTGAAATGTAACTGGACATTTGATTATATGAAGGAGTTAATTTTTTAAAGTAGGATAAGCATAGTTGGTTTATGCATATTTCTCTTAGAAACAGATACTAAAATATTGAAGATGAAATGGTATGATGTCTGGGATTGTTTCACATTATTCCAGTGGCAGAGATGGTGTTAAGTACAAGCATAGATAGAACCAGATTGGCCATGTATTGATAACTGCTGATTCTGAGCCCAGGTGTATTCTCTCTACTGTCGAAAATGTTTGAGAATTTTTATAATGAAAATAATATATGCATTGTCATTAAAAGTAAAATTGCAAATGAAAATGGGCCATTATTTAGAAAAAATATGAATGGCCTAATTGGTCCAAACAGAAAGAGAAAATTGTAACTGAGCAATAAAAAGTGAAACTGTGGTTAAAGTTCCAGCCACCCTCAAATGTTTCAGGACCAGGCAGATGGGGGCCAGTTAGACCAAATAATCACCAAAAAACTAACCACCAACTTATGGAAGCCCATCCAAAGCATACAAAAAAATGAGAAAATTGTCAATTCATTTTCCCAGGCTAATTCTCTTCAGTAAGAGAACCAGCTGAGAACAATCTCAGCTAAGAAAATTACACTTGAGCCAAGCTCATACAAACAGAGGCAAAGAGCCTAAATGAATAGAGCAGGATCCATATAGCAGTGAATTAAATGAAGGAAAAACAAAAAAGTCTACGCGTAAGAAAAGTAAAGATGATATAACATAAGGGAAAAAGCTGCCTAAAATATTACATTAACAAATTAGAAAAAAAAAAGGCTTTTGATCATGTACTGAGGTGGAGAAAATGCTTTTGAAAGAATTCAACTTAAATGCATGATTAATAACATTTAGCAAACTAACATTATAAAGGAACTTCCATTTCCTAAAATCTATAGAAAACAAACTTAAACGTGAAATGTAAAACGATGGGAGCATTACCCGTAAAGTAAACAACAAGGCGTAACAGTGTGCTAACTACATAGCCAGAGGACCAGAATACAAAAACAAATGAAAGTTAGGAATATTAAGAAGAAACAGAAAATTTTCGGTGAAAATATGATCATCATTTCAGAAAATCAGAAGGAAAAGTCCACGGGTTATTCAAATGAATAAGTGACTTCTGAGAGATGGTGTATAGATCACTACCATAAAACCAAGAGCCTCGATGCAGGAAGTAGTAATATTAGAACATGGATATAATATATTTATTACTATGAATGATGTCTAAAATGAAATGAATTTCACTACACAGTACAGTGCAACGCTGGACAAAGTGAAAAGACCTCGGTCTCACAAAATTCTGCTCATGTGCATCTTCTCTGTAGAAGTTAAACCTTTCAGAACAGAAAGTTCCCGGATGTCTACATTCGTCTAGTGAAGGGACCCCATGGTCACTGTGCACTTTCTCGGATGGTTCAGAACCTGTTCTGTGTGCCCCTCCCTGGTGCCGCAGCCTCTCCACCTCACGTCGTGCCTGGGAAGCAAACTTACTATGTGCAAGGGTTTCAGTTGAGAAACTTTCCAGAGCTTATAGGGAGGTGGAATTTCCACAAGGATCCTTCAGTCAGTGAAGCCAGAAGCCAAACTAGGGATCTACCTCTGAGGACAGGACTGACGGAACCACCTGCTCAGCAACACAGGGGGCACCGCGGAACCTTGCGCTCCGTACCTAGTGTGCCGCCCCTGCAGTCAGCCCTGGGAGGCCCCACGCAGGGGTGACCGGAAGAGGCGCACACTGACTTCCGCCTCTGGAGTCTGTGGGACACGAGACGTTGTCGTGAGACAAGAGACCTTTCCGTGAGACACTTGGCGTCTAGTCAGCAGAGGGAGACGTCCAGGCTCTGCCAAAAGGTAAGGTGAAGACGTCGAGTAAGGTTTAAGGACGCACCCTACCCCCAAAGAGAGTAGGTCCTCCAGTCCCGCCCCTCCGTCAGCCTCAGAAGGCCCCTGGCAGGGATGGGCCGAGATAGCGCCCTCAGAATTACCCTTGTCGGGAATCAAGGAAGCGACAGCATTGGACTTGGGTATTGGCATCAAGCCAGCAGAGGGAAGGTCCCAAGACCTGCCAAGAGCCAATGAAGGGCCCTGTATGAGTTCAGTAGAATTCCCCATCCCCCATAACAGAGAGGTCCCTGCAGAGCCCTGCACCTGGCGGAAATGACACACCCATCTTCCAACTTTTAGCGGCTTATGGAGATGAAGGTGTCTCACCAGGGTTTTTGCCTCGGGCCAGCAGAGAAAGGAGTCTCAGGCTCTGCCACGCCTCCATGAAATGTACCTATTTGAATTGTGCAAAAAACGGCCTCCCTAGAACAGTGCAGGCCTTACAGAGCCCCGCCCCTGCTGTCAGTCCAGGAGGCCCCTGGCATGGCTGTAAGGCTGCAGGTGATCCCTCTTTTTACCTTCTCGCAGGGGTGGGGGAGGATGCATAAGAGCCTTGGTGTAAGGCTAGATGACTCAGGCAGCAGAGGGAGTCCTCTTCAGTGAGCCTGAGAGTTAAGTTCAGAACCTTGAGCAAGGAGTGAGGGGACTTTCTCTCCTAGGACAAAGGGATCCCCCCAGGGTGCCACCACTACAGTGAGCCCTGGTAGCTCTTCTACAGAACTGTGAGGCTAAGGTATCCTCACTTTATTCTTAGTGACCACAGGGGGAGGAGGGCCTTGGTCTGACATGGCAGTAGCAGGTCATTAAGAGGAGGTGACTCAGGCCCTTCGGCAAATCAAAGTGTGGACTGAGGGAGGCAGGCTCTACTTCTGTGTTTAGCCTTGGGAAACCCTGGGTGGATGTGTCCTTCTGAGTGCTCACCCCGCCCCCACTCTCCTTCCCCCCTCCCCCCCACGGCATACTCTGGGATATCAGGTGTATGAGGGCCTTGGTCTGATTGGTGTAGGCCTCAGGGCTGTAGAGGGGAAGGTACAAGGCTGTCAAGGTGAGGAGTCATGATGAGAAACCATAACGCTGAGGAGAACAGAGGGGGTTTCACAGAGCCTTACATACTGTGTCACTCCTGATGGGGTCCCTGAAGAAGATAAGTCTGAGACCTCCCTAATATCCTCTTCAGGAGGCTCAGGGATGTGAAGGCCTTGCTTTGAGGGAATAAGCCTCAGGCCAGCAGAGGGAGGGGAATCAGGCCCTACAAGAAGAAAATGTGAGGATTCTGAGTGAGGACCAAGAACTCTAATTAACCCAGGATAGAAAGGATCTCACAGAGCTCTGCCATTGCTGCCATCCCAGGGTGTCCTTGGGCAGATGTGGTCAGATGAGATTCACCCTCAATTCCTCGTCCAGGGCATCAGGGAGCTGAGGGCTCTGGAATGAGGGAGTCAGCCTCAAAGCACTTAAACAGAGAGATCACAGGTCACACCAGAAGTTAAGGTGATGACCCTGAGTGTGAATTGAGAGAAACATTTCCTACCGCACAACAGAGGAAGCTCCACAGGGTATGTGGGAAGGTAAAGGGCCAGACTCTGTCAGCCGCAGTAAGACGCAGGCACCACGGGAGGGCTGCAGCCTAACATACACTCTAGTTACGTCCACAGGGTCCTCAGGGGAAAGGCTCATCAGTGAAACGGAGGTTTGTGGGTTCCTTGAGCAGTGCCCTCCAAGAAACCTGTAAGAGGCCGCCTTTGATAAAGCCAAGGTGGTGTTGCCCTGCTGAGGAGGATCACACCATCTCATCCTCTTCCCTACAGGTCACTGAATCATCTGCCCTCTGTCCCACACTCGTGCCTGCTGTCTCTGACCGCAGTCATCATGCCTCGGGGTCAGAAGAGTAAGCTCCGTGCCCGTGAGAAACGCCGCCAGGCTCGAGAAGAACACAAGGGTGTGAAGGGTGCTCCAGCCACTGTAGCAGAGAAAGAAAAGTCTGTCTCTTCCTCTTCTCGTCATTTCAAAGAAAATCCCCAGAGGTCATCTGCTTCTGGAACAACCAGCGATCAGCAAAAGCCAGGGAAAGCCCCATCCGGCACTGCTGCTGCAGCAGCTGCTTCCTCCACAAGGTCTCATGCAGGCGCCACCAGCCGAGTTGAGGAAAAGCCAAATACCCCACAGGCCCAGGCTTCCACTGGGCACAGGCAAAGAGGCCCTGTAGAAAAGAAGTCTACGATGCTGATGCGTTACCTGCTGAGCAAGTATCAAAAGAAAGAGCCTGTTACAAAGGCAGATATGCTGAGAAATGTGATCAAAACAGATAAGAACCGCTTCCCTGAGATCCTGAGGAGAACCTCTCGGCACCTGGAGCTGATCTTTGGCCTTGACATGAAAGAAGTCGATCCCAACAGGAATCTCTATGTCCTCGTCAACAAACTGGATCTAAGCTGTGATGCAAGAGTGAATGACAAGAGAGGCTTGCCCAAGACTGGCCTGCTGATGACTGTTCTGGCTCTCATCTTCTCGAACGGCAATCGTGCCACTGAGGAGCACATCTGGAAATTGCTAAATCTGATGGGAGTATACTGTGGGAAGAAGCATTTCATCTTTGGGGAACCCAGGAAGCTTCTCACCACAGATTTGGTAAAAGAAAAGTACCTGGAATATCGTCAGGTGCGCAACAGTGATCCTCCAAGCTTTGAATTCCTGTGGGGTCCAAGAGCCTACGCTGAAACCAGCAAGATGAAAGTTCTCAAGTTTTTTTGCACACTCAATCGGACTGTCCCTAGTGCCTACCCACGCTTGTATGAAGAGGCTCTGAGAGATGAAGAGGAGCGAGCCCGAGCCAGATTTGCAGCTAGGCTTCGTGCTGCTGTCATGGCCATCGCTTGTTATAGGGCCGCTTCCAGAAGCCTTCCTGCCCCAAGTGAAGGCTGAGGAAAATTCTTGACTGTGTTGTTGAAGAGGACAGCTAATGTTCTCATTGGTGGAGGTTCGGGTGAGGGTGGCAAACTAGCAACAACACAGTGTGTAACGTGTGTGTTCTTGTTCTTATATGGTAACTTGGATATTGGTTTAAATGTTCCTCTTAATAGAAAGTTTAAGTAGCTTCAGAGTCCACATTTATAAGTGATAATAAGTCATACATTTATTGATGTGTATGAGTATTAAGAATAAGAGTTTTACTATTTTATAGAAACAATTGTGAAGTTTTCTATCTTATTTAGTGATCTCAAACAAGATAGCGTGGTGGATTAGGCATTTCCTTGGAAATGTGAAAAGACACAGCAGGAAAATAGTTGGGGTCAAAAAAACAGAAAAAAGTAAAAGATTATTAATACTTGTATTTCCTTGTCATTTGTAGTCTGTTCTGTAAAAGTAGAGGATATACATTTGTATATGATTAGCTTATTCAAAATGTAGGAGAAAGTACATATACATTGTAATAAATTAGACTTCTTGCACATTGTCTCATTATTTATTTCTTACACATTACTTGGACATCTGCTCTTTGAAAAGCTCTGTGCTAATTTTGGGAGCCTAGGGATAAACACAGCCCACCTATGCCCACTGAATTTTAAAGTCTAAGAGCAGCTGTCACGTAATGAAAATGGTGAGATATACCCTATAAAACATAAAGGACAAATCAAATTACTTTGGGAGGATGCAATTGACAGCAGTCATGTGCAGATGCCCTGAGGCGGGTGAATTTGGAGCCTCGGGAAACTGCAAGTCCTTAAAATCAGTTCATTTTAAGTTAGGCTGTTTGGAGGGTCAGATAAGGCTGTGGGAGTGGTGAGCAGGGGCCCGGTCCTCAAAAAGGTGTGTCCTGGACTAATGCCTAGTATGGAGAACTGCTTTTAGTAGTTACTTTGGTGTCATGGATAAACCAGAAAGAATCCCATCTCCTAGGGAAGGAATGGAAGGTGTCCTGTATCCTTCCCCAGTGTCCTTTTCCCAGTGCAGTGCACGGACTATGTGTTTTATGCACATCAGCTCCAGGGAGTTTCTAAGAAATAGGGGTGATAGCACCTGACATAGGTGTGCTCAGAAGGCACTCTGCTGGCAGTGTTCACTCTGGCCTGGAAGAGACAGATCCCACTCCATTAAAAGGGCCTTTTGTTTGGTTGTCTTGAGTGTAATTTGGCAAACTCTTAAGGGCTAGATTTTTCATGGAAGGGAAATAAATGAAAATAGGCATGGTTTGGATGGAAGGACAGTTGGAAAGGATGGAAGGAGTAAGCCCTTGACACAAATTCTAGGAGCCTTAAGTTACATCCAGTTTGGGAATGCTCCCGCACACTCACAGTGAATAATATAACTGCAAGAAGTTATATAGTAAGTAACTGAGTTTCACTTGCTAAGCAGCATTTTGACTGATTTGTGTGCTGTATCATAGAATACAAATTCTCTGACATCTCTTGGTTTACAAAAAAAAAAAAAAAATATCACAGAGCAGATTTCTGTAGGATCTGGGGTCAAAATGATAATAGTAATAATTGCCACTTATCAAAAATGCAACCAAGTCCGGGCACTGTGCCAGGGGCTTTTATACATTACATTCATCCCCAGAATCCTGCAAGGCAGGGCTTATCAAGCTCACTTCACAAACAGCTGGAGCCTCGTAGAACTTAGCAATTTTCCTGACTTCACATGGCTCACAAGTGTCAGAATTTGAACCCTGGTCTGAATTCTTTTAGAGCACACACTGTTCGCACTCCTCCTTGCCTAAGACGACCTTGTGTGTCTTACTTCATTTTTCTTCTCACTACTGCAGAATGTTTCTAGGCAATGGAAAGGATGAACCTGGGGCCAGTGTACTAACTCCAGGTGTAATAGATGAAGGAGAAATGAGAACTAAAGGCCATTTGGGGACTGCCTACGGGCCTCATTTGCTAGGGTCCACTTGGTCCTAGCATCAGGGTTTTTTGAAAGCTGAGTTTGCCCAGGTGCTGGCACATGGGACAGACCCAGCACTTCCTGAATTACATTGCGTTTCCCCTGAGTCTGCCCCAGTGAGCCCTCAGGCCCAAATCTGGATCCTGACCTGCTGCTGTTCAGCTCTTCCCTGCTTCCTTCCATGAAGACTGCACCCTGCTTGCTGTGGGGAAGAAAGTACAGAATAACCTTCCTTCCTCTTTCCTGACTTAGAGCATTTCAACTCCCTTTCTAGTAATTCTTACTAACTGGTGCAGTATGTCCTCCTACCTTCATTATTCTTAGATATATTTGTTTAATCAGCTTATCATGTTTTAAAAACATACATACTCACATTTATATTCACATTCACACACAAAACCACCTAAGTTTCGTTTGGGATTTTAGTTCATTTTTGTCAATCTGTAGATTAAATTTGATATCCCTTTGATATCACAAGCTGAAGGGCTTCTTGTATAAGTTCCTGCTTCAAGGAACAAAGAAGGGTAATGTGTGCCTGCACCACCTCTAGTCACACTGCGTTCACACTTTAGGTCATAAGTAGTTTTTTTAAATGCCTGGTATGTGTGTACCCACCTGGTCACCAGGGCCTCGGTCAGTAAGAGGAAAAAGCTGGCCCTTCCCATTGGAACCCAGAATAGTTAGACACGCTTAAGAAACAACATTATACTTCATTTCTCTCTTCCCACCTTTTGGGCTATTATCATACCTTATTCTTTCACATATGCTATTAACAACACCATAGGTTGCTGTTATTTTTAGTTGAAAAAATCAAGTATCTTTTAAATGTATTTAAATAATAAAAACTTTTTTTTATATTTACCATCTAGTTACCATTTCCAGGGCTCTTTATGCCTTTGTAGATCCAGATTTCTGTCTGGTACCATTTTCCTTTCTCATGGAAGACATTCTTTAACATTCCTTGCAGTGAACGTATGTTGGTGGTGAATCTTCCCAGGTTTTATATTTTTGAAAAACTATTTCACCTTGGTTTCTGAAGGATATATTTTCTGGGTGTAGAATTGTAGGTTAAAGGTTCTTTCTTTCTTTCTAGTACTTTAGGGGTGTTAACACTACTATCTTTTGCTTTATTTACATTGCTGTCATCTTTATCCTTGTTTCTCTGGAGGGAAGGTGTCTTATATCCCTCTTCATTTTTAGGATTTCTCTTTATCACTGGCTTTAAGCAATTTAATTGCATGGTACCTTCCTGTAGTTTACTTCATACTTCTTGTGTTTGGAGGTTGTTTTAGCATCTCGAACCTGTTCTCATCCAATTTTGGCTTAACACAGGGCTGGTTTCTTTTGTTTTCCATCTCCCAGAGATCACTGTGATTCCTTGCTGAATGTCCAGTGTCTTAAACACCTGGTTTTATATATTTTCCCTGTTTTTTTATTGTTGTTGTTGTTTCCAGTAGGAGGGCAGAGCTGGTCCCTGTTACTCCATCTCGGTTAGGAGCTGATTAACTTCTATTCTCCAGGACATCTCAGATTAACTTCTATTCTTCAGGACATCTCAGTGCCCTTAATGAGATAAAGTACATTGTTAAACTTTACAGGTAAAATATAGCGTGTATATGTTGGCCACAGGGAAAGTGAGAAGTTAAGAATGATATTCTATAGATTTATCAACTTTATTAAATAATTATTGTTTTGAATCTGTCCCCTTTTTATTTTTATTTTATTTTTTCCCCCTTTTTGTCTTTTTTCATGACCGGCAACGGATCGCAACCCTCGGTGTTGCGCCCACACCTCACTCAGCCAGTGAGCGGCCGGTCTGTATGTGGGATCCGAACCCTCGGCGGGAGCGCCGCCACGCTCCCAAGTGGCGCACTGTAGCAGTGCGCCACCGGGCCGGCCCGAATCTCTCCCCTTTTTAAATTCCTACTGCTATCTCACCAGTTCAGGCCCTTGCTGTCTGAACTCCTGCAGTATTTTTCCTCCTGATTTTCAGATTTCTCGTGTGTTTCCTTCTAATCCATCACTCCAGATGGCAGATAGAAGAAGATTAACATCACTAGATTAGAGACTGGATATGAAACAGACATTGATTTAGGCACCTAAGGCTCCTGAGGTGTGCCTATGAAGGGAACTTGCCAGAACAGAACACAGTGGCCTGCCACATGTACTTACTTCCTGTCCAAATGTCCTCTCCCATTGGTTCATCCCTCAGTCTGGGAAATGTTTGTCAAGTTTGAGAGGTAGAAGGAAACAACTAGGTCTTATACTCTTTTGATTTTACTGTTCATCTTTTCCTGTTCTACCTTGCTGAGCTGTGGGGTCAAACGCTTGGGATAAAAGTTTTAAAAAGTGTAAAAATGGTATGGAGTTTCCTCAAACAATTGCAGATAGATCTGCCATATGACCCAGCTATCCCACTGCTGGGAATATACCCAGAGGAATGGAAATCATCAAGTCGAAGATATACGTGTTCCCCAATGTTCATTGCAGCACTCTTTACAATAGCCAAGAGTTGGAACCAGCCCAAATGTCCATCATCAGAGGAGTGGATACAGAAATTGTGGTATATCTACATGATGGAATACTACTCAGCTATAAAAATGAATGAAATACTGCCATTTGCAACAACATGGATGGACCTTGAGAGAATTATATTAAGTGAAACAAGTCAGGCACAGAAAGAGAAATACCACATGTTCTCACTTATTGGTGGGACCTAAAAATAAATAAATAAATCCAAACACACACACACACACACACACACACACACACACAATCTGGAGGAGGGAAGAAGACTTAACAACTACAACTCCTTGAAGTTGATACAACAAGCAAACAGAAAGGACAGTGTTGGGTGGGAAGGGGGAGAGGGAGGAGGGAGGGGGGTTTCGGTATTGGGCCACAATAATCAACCTCATTGTATATCGACAAAATAAAATTTAAAAATAAAATAAATAAATAAATAATTTTTTTTTTTTAAAGTGCTATCTCACCCCAGGTTTCTACCAAACTTATTTGTTCATCATCAATGTACTACAAATGAGCATATTGTGGCAAACAAGCTTTTATTTTATAGAGTTAGAAAATTATTTCTTTTTATAGTTGGTCAGGTGTGTGTCCTTTCTAACTTACTAAGGTTTCATATAAGGTTACCAAGCTATTCAAATGTGTAGGGAGGAATGAATTTTGGATAATCTGTCTTGAGAATTTCTGATGCGTTCTTGGAACAATTTTTAAAAATTGATAAACAAATGATAAGTTTCATAATGTAGTATAAAAGGAAATATATGTTAAGTAGTTTTGATGTCAGAGACACGGGTCCTTGGATTTCCCAAGGGAAGAATCCCATCTCAAACCCACAATTACTTTGCTCACCAGCAGAGTCACACTCACACTCAAAGTTTATTGCAAAGTGAAAGTACATGCAGAGAGGTTGCATGGGCATCTCCCTGTGAATAAGGAGGGCCCCATGAATCCTTAGGGAAGGGTTTATATGTTGTTCTTGGATGGGGATGTTTCTCTACCTTAACTAGGGGAGGAATATTCCAAAAAACGGGGGAGAAAATGGAGCTTGGGTGCCTTTTTGCTTGAGCAAGCTGTTTTCGGAGAATCAAAGAAAAAAGAGGGTTTTTGTACTTTGTGGTTTTATTTCTTGCTCAGAAAACCACAAGGCTTTGAAGAAGGGTGAGCTGATTGGTAGGGTGGTTGATGGAGTTTGGATGTGTTGTCCGCTCCAAAATGCATGTGGAAATTTGATCTCCAATGTGTCAGTGTTGGAAACTGATTGAGTCATGGGGGCAGATCCCTCATGAATGGATTAATGCTCTCCCTGGGGGAGGGGGGATTAATGAAAGAGTTCTCGCTCTATTAGTTCCTGTGAGAGCTGGTTGTTTAAAAGACCCTGGCACCTCCTCTCTCTCTTGCTTCCTCTCACCATGTGATCTGCTCATACCTCCCAGCTGCCTGCCACTTTCCGCCATGAGTAGAAGCAGCCTGAGGCCCATGCCAGATGCAGCTGTCCCAGAATTGTAAGCCAAATAAACCTTTTTTCTTTATACATTACCCAGTTCCAAGTATTCTGCTATAGCAACACAAATGGACTAATACAGCGGTTAAGGTGTTTATAGCTGGTGTCAGCTTGAACATCCTGGATATCCATGAGCATCCTCCCTGGGGCAAATCCCTATTCTATCCTGCCTCAGTTTTTTATCCAAATTAATTTCCACATGAGAATTGTTTATTCAATAAATTTATATTGAGTACTCACTATATGCCTTCTCTGTGTTTCTATAAAATATTCATTTTATTAAAATGAACACTTTTCATTGACGCATAGTCTTTTTATTCCTACTGAGATTCCATTGGATTTTGAGAACATGATCTAGCTCTATGGCATCCAATACTGCGGCCACAAGCCACCCGCAGTTGTTAAGCACTTAAAATGTGGCTATTCCAAATTAGCATGTGCTCTAAGTATAAAATACACTTTGGAATTCAAAGACTTCATACCAAAAAAACATATAAAAGATTTCATAAATAAAATGTATGATTAAAATTATTCTTACCTGTTATATCTTTTTTAATGTGGCTCTTAGAAACTTTAAGGTAACACATGTAGCTTTCATTAAATTTCTTTTCAAAAGTGCTGGTCTAGATCTAGTTTGTACAGCAAATTTTAGGCCAGTTTTTCTCAAAGAATGAGAAGACAATAACGTTGCCAATGTTATTTATAATTATCAGGACATTTCTACCACTAATAAGCAGTAAGTTAGTAGATAGTTGACTTCTTTTTCCTAGGTCTCCGTCATCAGCACAGGAGAGGAGGCTCAATGGTGTATTTAAATAATCCCATAAATTCTAAAGGTCCAAGACATGGACACTTTACTATGTATGGATGAATTAATTAAGAAAGTAAGGAACAAGTAAATTTTTAAATGGCCAGTAAACAGTTTAAAAAGTTCAACTTCACTAATAAACAAATGAAATGATACCGTTTATTGCATGTAAAATAGAAAAAAAAATTAAATTATAGTATCTATTACTAGTGAAGGGATAAAGTGAAATTGTCACTATGTACAAAGAGCTTTTAAAAAATCCTTAGCTTTTTTCCAAGCAATTCCACTTCTGGGAATTTAGCCTAAGGTGATAACCAGAGACACAAACAGAGCTTACTCTATGAGGATGTTCATTCTAGCCAAGCATGAACCAAAGGCAAGGCCAAGAGTAAAATCATGGCAAGCAGGTAACTGCTGTTGACAGGCAGGTCTGTGGTAATATGCAAATCACTCCTTTGGTAATAGGAATTACTAGCTGACATATTGACAGTGTCATGATTCCTGCTTGGGCAGGAAAGATAACTGTCATTTTAATTTGGATTTAAATGTAGATGTGACTTCATTTTCTAGTGATAGGTTGGTGATATCAGGGAAAATTTAGATCGCATGTGTAAACAGATGCACTTACACCAACACACATATCAACCTGTAGATAGATGGACAGACAGACAGATAGAGGTGTTTTTTTTTTTTTTAACGAATAAAATACATTGTGATAGATTCAACTAGTGGCTCCAGTTATTTATCCCTCCTTGAATCCCTATTCTTGTCATGACCTCATCATAGGCAGACTGTACTTCCCTATTTACCGCCTTTGGATTCAGTCATGTGACTTGCTTTGAACAATTGCATGACTCAAGCATGAGCTTGAAATGTGCTTATACATTGGGTCATGTCCTCTTGCACTCCTGCCATCACCAGTAGAAAAACTCCCAGCCAGTCAACCTTCAGTGTAAAGCAGAACCACCTCAGCTAACCCGTAGATTGTGACAACAGATGGTTGTTGAGTTAAGATTCTGAGTTTTGTGGCTGTTCACTGGGCAGCAGAAGTTAACTGATAAGTGCATTAAGAGCTAGCAGTGTTTATAGAAATTTATATTTTAATTTTTTTCTTTGTTTTCCACAAGGAACACATATTATTTATTCTTAAAAATATTTTTAAAGGTTAAGAAAAATAAATGTTAAAAGGCCTGGGAAATTTCAATTATAGATGTTTAAAAAGCCATGAAAATGGGAAAAATAAGCAATAATTTATAAAGAATCATTAAATGACAAATTATTTTACCTACAAAATGCAGAAAAATTAAATGTTATCCATATGCTATTCTCTGTCAAGATGGCAGGTTAACAAAAAGAGAACATATATCAGAAGATAAATCCCTGATAGTTCATGTTTTCCTATATAGTTCACGGAGCATATTTAACTCACACTGCCTGGAGAGGCCATATGCAGTACTTAAAAGCATGGGATTCCAGAAGCAGACACCTGATGTTTGCATCCAGGCTCTACCATTTACTAGCTATGGAATCTTGGGAAAATGACTTACCTTCACTGTGCCACTTTTTTCATCTGTAAAATTGGGATAATAATAGTACTTAACTATAAATTATTTTGAGTACTAAATGTAAGGCATTGAAAACAATACTCACCAATTCATAAGGACTTTGTACATGCTAAGTATTAATTTATTATCAAAAACATTTCGCTCAGTTTTCATTTTTGCATTAAGAAATTAATTGACCTTTAATACAGAAAGACCCTAAGGAGAACCTTAACACTTAAAATGCTAAAGCATAGAAATAATAACTTTCTGACAAGGGATTGTCCCTAAAACACTACAGGAGGAATTACATTAATATTAAGTCAATAAAAAAGTACAAATGTTTAAATAGTTTATGGCCATCACAAAAATTTACTAGCCTTAATTCCTCATTCCCCATTTGTATAAAATACATAAAGCGCTTTAATAGAGAGACATTTTATTTTTTGTCATTAGTGAATATCTAAGAAATGAAGAACTGAGAAAGTCAGCTTGGTCAAGTCTTAGACCAAGTAAGATTTAAGGATAGTTTGGTACCAAAGATACTTCTTAATGTATTTTTTATGTCTGGAAAGGTTCTGATGATCTCTTTTGAAAATAATATGGAAGAAGGATTAGAATATGTTAGAACTGCTACATAATCTAAACATTGTTTTCATGTATATTTTGTAGTTTTAAAGTGATTTTTTTTTACTTTATTTTTCAAACCTGGATCATTTTATATCATACTTACTAGCCTCATATTTCAATTTTATTTATATAAATATTTGGAATTTACGATTAAATGTGTGCATTTACTGGGTAGGGACTCAAGATGGCGATGGGTCTGAAGCGGCCGTGCCAGGAGACAGAGCGAACCTGAGAAGTGTACCAGAGTACTATTTGCATTTCCAAGAGTAACAAAAAACGAATAAATCTTTGAACAACTAACCTACAACGACAAAAAAGCAACTACAGATTCGAGGTTTTAGGGCCATCACAAAAGAAGATTCCTGAGAATGCCCAAGCCACGCTGCAGGTTTGAGCGAGCAGCCCGAGACAACAAAGGCCAAGTAAGTCAGCAGAGACGACACAGAAACAGAATGGAAGGCGCCAGACCGGCCCAACTCTGTGAGCTCTGTGAGTCACCCCAGTCCAGCCCCACTTGTGGGGCAGAAGCCAGGCTGGCTCCCGCCCACCTGGCTCCCACCTACCACACCAGGCTAGGCCCTGGCATCAGCGCTGCCTCCATTTTCTCGGGTGGTGACAGAGACGGCCAGCTCGGATCGGCCAGGCTGGCCCCCTTGGCTTGGCGTGGCTCCTCACTGAGACGTGCCACTTGCGTACCTCGACGCGGGGCCCCCCGGGGCCTGTGGACCGGCCTACAATCCCACTCCCCCCACAGATCTCTGACGGGGCTGGTGGCAGGGGAGCCCCCGGCCTGTGTTGGGAGGGCAGGGAAGAGGAGCCCGCCCAGATTGTCACTCCACCACACCCTGGGCTTCAGCCCCAGGTAAACTCCCTGTTTCCAGGGGTCAGATACCATCTCTGTGGCCCTCAGTTTGGAAGAACCCCAAACTGATTTCTGGTTGGGAGAGGGGAGCCCGGAGTGCTCTCGAGCTAGATTGAAGCTCCCAGAGAGCACTCCCAGAGGGACTGTGTGCTGTGGGACCCTCCCCCGAGGAGCTCACACCCTGGAGTTGGAGATAACTTTACTACACAGATACCACAGCACGGGGAAGAAAGTGAGAGACCCAGAGGAGGCCTTATCCAGGGCCACAAAAGCACCCAAAGCATCCCTACCAGACACCTGAAACTCTTCCTGGGCAGGGCGGGGCAGGGCACAGCTTTGATGTCCCAGCTGATAGACGAGGATTGCAGAAGACACGCCTCAGCCCTGTACTGAGCTCACAGAGTGGGGAGGGGTCCGGCAAACAGAGGCGGAGTCTTGGAAAAAAAAATTACACACCCTGCGGGCCCCCTTTGCAAACCTCAACAGCCCCACCTAGTGCACACAGAGTGGGAAAATGCCCTGATAGCGAGGTGCAGAACACACATACCTTGTGGGACTGGCAGGGCGGAATCCAGTGGCCTAGTAGAGTTCAAGCTAACCAGAGAGGAGGCTTCCCGCAGAGGTCCAAGACCCGAGTGAAACTCCCTGCCAAAATGAACAAACACCCAAAAAGAGATAGCAGAAATGCAAAAAACCAAGAAAGTACACCACCAAAAGGTAATAAATCTCAAACTCTAGACCTATGGAACAAGAAGCCCTTGAAATGAATGACAGGGAATTTCGAGTGATAATCCTAAAGAAACTGA
>NW_007736771.1:0-648 GCF_000696425.1 Galeopterus variegatus
AAAAAAAAAAAAAAAAAAAAAAAAGTAAAACAACATCCCTCTTGTCACTAAGTTATTTTTTGTTTGGAAACTGTATGTATTTTTCATAAAACATGTTTTTATGTTAACATGTAGCAGGTTTACTATTATTTTAAATAAGGTAATAAATATTTTTATTTTTTGTATTGTACTATTTAAAAATTTATTTATTTTTAATTGATACCGTTAATTGTACATATTTATGGGTACAGAGTTATATTTCAATACAAGTATAGAATGTGTGATCAAATCAGGGTAGTTAGCATCACAAATTTTATCATTTCTTTGTGATGGAAGCATTTGAGCTACTCTCTTCGAGCCACTTGAAACATA
This sequence comes from Galeopterus variegatus, assembly GCF_000696425.1. NCBI lineage: Eukaryota > Metazoa > Chordata > Mammalia > Dermoptera > Cynocephalidae > Galeopterus > Galeopterus variegatus. Next base: position 352 of record NW_007736771.1, read on the forward strand.
CAATAAATTATTGTTAATTGTAGATGACTATTATTATTGTAGATCACTAAAACTTATTTTTCCTATCTAGCTGTAATTTTATGTCTATTAACCAACCTCTCAGCATTCCCTGTTCCCCTCTTGGCTTCTAGTAATCACAATTCTATTTTCTATTTCTATAAATTCAACTACTAAATATTGTTAAATGTCTCAGTTTTAATCTCTTATATGGTAAATATAGATAGATATAACCCCTATCTATAAAAGTTGTTCAGGATCAGAAATAACTAGAAAGTTTGAGAACAATTCAAGTGATTT
>NW_007736771.1:2553-3913 GCF_000696425.1 Galeopterus variegatus
GATCTGAGGAGGAGAATCTGTCTTATATTATTTTTCCTGATGATTTCTTCAAGGAAGTTCAGAAACTGGATGAGAGCTTAGAATAATTATAGGGTGTCTAAAAAGAAACAGAGCACTCAGATAACCACATAGGAGGATGTGCCCTGGGGAAACAAGAAAGTTAAAGGTTAATTATATTATCTCTTTTCAAGAATCTTGCCCAGTGAACAGTAAGGCTTGCCAGTGTCACCACAGCAAAACTTGAAAGACTGATTTTTAATTTTTACTTTGTTTTGGCTATGTGTTAACATTATAGAACAAAAACAAAGCAAAAAAAAAAAAAAAGAATCTTCAGCTGAGAAATTCACCTAGAGCCTTGAGTCCACTCAAGAGAAATACTTTGGAATGAAATAGACCAAAGTGTTTGTCCTCAGGCATGATTCTAATAATTAAATTGGCTGCCTTAGCAAATCATTTCAAAGACATTTCCTGTTTGAAACAGTCTGTCACTAACCATGAGAGAATGTAGTTGATTACATTCCTATAACAAGGAAAAGACCTTCAGGTAGTCTGACCTGGAAGAAAAGCCTGTCTCTTGGAGAGACAAAAAGCTTTGGGGCTAAAAGAAAAAAAGCAAGGGATAAAACCAGAAGAAGGAAATGTAGAGCATAAAATGAACTGGAAAAAATCCGGATGGGGTATGGTGGGAAAGTACTGCTGGCATTACTCATTCTAGGAATGCTGGCACCTTCTCCGGGTAAAGGACTGAAGCTACTGTCCTCATCAAAGCAAGCTGGGATTGTATGCTTCTTAGGAAAATATCAGTCTAAGAGTATATACTAAAAAAACACTATTATGAAAGTTTTGAATATTTTCTGTAGCGCCTGGTTTTCTAAATCAAAATGTAGAGAAGAGATCCTGAAATATGATTTTAAAAAATTGCAATGGTTGAAGTTAAACAGACAAGGAAGACTTTATTCATGGCTATTGCAATAGAGTAGAAAGATGGAACTCAACTCCCCTGTAACAAAAGGAGCATGAAGGTTTTTTAAGTCCTGGGGTGAGCTAGTAGAAAGTACTGGAGGACATTAAGTAGGAAGTTGGTCAATGTGATTAGGCCGTCTGTGTTTACTAATTGTAGATTATTGAAATTAGGCCCCTACCCTTCCACAGAGACAAAGAGTTAGGGGCTCTCTCTCCTTCAGTGGTAATATTGTAAAGGGATAGCTCACAGGTCCTTGAGAAAGACATTCCTAGGTTGTAAAACAGGCTTTTTATAAAAAGATTTATGTCTTAAAGGGAATGAGAAAAAATTTACAGTTGAAAATTTTCTAAAATAAATGCTCTTAGAAAAGGGAGGTCAGAGACCTATTATCAGGAA
>NW_007736771.1:4339-31269 GCF_000696425.1 Galeopterus variegatus
TTGAAAATTTTCTAAAATAAATGCTCTTAGAAAAGGGAGGTCAGAGACCTATTATCAGGAAGAAGCCTGTCTAAATTTTAGGGAAGCTGAATAAAATGTTAAGGCCATCTTGGCCAATACAGGTGAGGTCTGGTTGGTGCATTTAAGTGGCCAGCAAGATCAGATAAAGATCTAAATGACCGCTTCTCTATTAGTAACAGAAAAGTCTTAAATAGTGTTCATAATATGATATGTAACATGTAATATAAAATATAATGAAATAATAAATGATAAATGATATTAATAAATAACTGACAAATAATAAAGGGAATGTATTGGTTCATATAACTGGTTCACAAAACTTTCAGGAAAAGTTTTAGGAATGATTTGATCTGGGGCAAAAGAGGTTTCTTTTTCTCAATATCTCCACTTTGTTTCCTTGATCCAGACACCAGTCTAAGGGAGGTTCTCCCCTTAGAGTTGCAGGATGGCTGCCAGCAGTTTCCAGGGCTAAAATGTCCTTCTTCACATCCAACAAGAAAAGAGAGTTTTGATAGCAACAAAAGAAAAGAAAGAAGGAAGCTTTTCTATTCTAGAAATCCAAACGAATATCTCTTCAAATTTTATTGGCTTTTGTTGAGTCACATGTTTATCCCTGAAGCAATCATGTGACCAAGGAGATGGCCTGTGCTGACCGAAGCCTACTCTTTGAGTTATGAGTGAGTTTTAGCCTACCCAGAGGATTTGGCTGAAAATAAGGAAGGAGTGTATATTAGTTTGCTGAGGATGCTGTAACAGAGTACCACAAACTGGATAGCTTAAAACAAGAAAAATTTATTCTGTCACTGTTCTGGAGGCTAGAAGTCCAAAATCAAGGTATCAGCTGGCTCTGTTGAGGGCTCTAGCATAGAATCTACCGCATGCCTTTATTTTAGCTTCTGGTGCTGTGCTGGTAGCTTCGACAATCCTTGGTGTTCCTTGGCTTGTAGCTGCATAATTCCATCTCTTCCTCCATCACCATGTGGCAGTCTCCCTCATGTGTCTGTGTCCATATTTCCCTCTTCTTATAATGACATGAGTAATATTGGATTATGGCCTACCCTAATGACTTTATCTTACTTGATTATATCTGCAAAGATCCTATTTCCAAATAAGGCAATATTCACAGGTTTTAGGGATTAGGATTTCAACCTGTCTTTTTGTGTTCAACTAATAACAGGGTAAATGTCCTTAATAAGACTTCTTTTGTTGTTATAGGAAAGAATGGATGCTTCAGAGGCAATTGAAAGATATCCATACGTTGTTAGAAACTAATTTTAGGCATCCTGCTTTCCAATTCCCATATCATATCTCAGGAGCTCTCTTTCTATAAAATTTCCAGTAATTCTGCACTTTTCATAGGACTTTTCATCCACTGACTCCACGCCTCTCTTCCCTCCTATTTGGCTTAGATTGCAGGGGTCTCGTTATAACTCCTCTCTCACACATACTCTTTGCTTTTCCTCCTTTCCTTGTTGCAACTCATTATACAAAACTACGATCCTGGCTAAATATAACTCTTGGTTATTTGTGCTCCTGAATCTGAGCTTCTGAACATGGCTGGGAAAAAGAAAATCATTGAAATGTTGACCACTGTCACTTAAAATTTGTGACCACAGATCTCAAGTAGCTTCTTAACACTGCTCTGCCATTCTATTATATTTCTCTTATTGATTAATTCTCCTAGTCTCTCACAACCCTATTTCACATCTTCTCCTCTCTTCAAACCTCCAACACTTGCCTCACATTCCTAATGCCCACCTGATGCCCTTGGTTTTTTTTTTTTTGTTTTTTTATTTCTCTGATGAAATAGAAGGAAACAGAATAGAACATTTTTATCTGTCCATCAGGAAATCTACCAACCTGCCTTTCACTGTACTCATACATTCTGCCTTCTTTCCTGTACAGTGTAACTGTAACAGTGTAACAGTCTATACTCAGTAACAGTGTAACTGCCTATGCTCCTGTCGAAGGCAAACCTGTTTAGTTGTGACCTTTGCTTCTGTCATTTCCTGCTTCCCTGTACCACTTTCCCCCATCCATGGGATCATTTTCTTTCTTTTTTATAAATTTTATTGTATTTTATTTTTTAAAAATGTTTTGTTTTGTTTTAATTGGTTATGAATATTCATGGGGTACAAAGCAAATTGTTACCACTTGTGCCTAAGATGTGATAGCCAGATCCGTACTTGCAGCATGTCCATTACCACAAATTGTGATTATACCCTGTGTCCCCCACCCAGTTATCCCCTCAATTATCCCTGACTTCCCTCTCCACCCTCCGCCCCCTCACTCCACTTTGTATCCTGAGGTATGTTCTCTCCCTCTGCAAGTCCAAAGCACCACTGTGGTCTTTCTTTCCTTTCTTCTTTATCTCTTAGCTCCCACTTATGAGACAGTACATACGGTATTTATCCCTCTGTGCTTTCCTTATTTCATTCAACGTAAGTTTCTCCAAGCTCACCCATGTTGTGGCAAATTGGAGAATTTCATTTTTTCTTATGGCAGAGTAGTATTCCATGGTGTATATATTCCACATTTTTCTTATCCAATCATCCATCAATGACCATTTAGGTTGGTTCCATATCTTGGCTATTGTGAACAGAGCTGCAATGAACACGGGAGTGCAGGTATCCCTTCGACATGATGATTTCCATTCCTTTGGGTATATACCCAGAAGTGGGATTGCTGGATCATATGGAAGATCTATCTGTAGTTGTTTGAGAAACCTCCATATTGTTTTCTATAGTGGTTGTACTAATTTGCAGTTCCACCAACAGTGTAGGAGCATTCCCTTCTCTCCACATCCTTGCCAGCATTTGTTATTCTCATTCTTTTTGATTACAGCCAGTCTAATTGGGATGAGATGATATCTCAATGTGGTTTTAATTTGCACTTCCATGGGATCATTTTCATAAGGATGCAATATGCTATAACATCTCCAGTATTTTAGAAGTTGTCTTCCCATCATTATGAAGCTATTTGCTCATTTTTCTCCTTTCCTTTATAGCAAAACTTGGCCAGAGTTGTCTTTGATCACTAGTCTCCACCTCCTATTCTTACTGGACTTTCATCTCCAAGACTCCCACTTAAACAGCTCTTATAAGGTCCCCAACAACCTCTGCCTTGCCAATTCCACCAGCTAGTCTCAGTTCTTATATAACCTATCCTCTAAGCATTCGATATGTTTGTTTGCTTCCTTCTTTTGGAAACGCTTTCTCCGCTTGGCTTTTGGGAACCACACACTTGAAGTTAATCCACATGTCTCGGAAGAACACCACCTCACTGGCCATTCCTCTCCCTGCCTTTGCTCTTCCACCTAAATGTTGATGTGTCCCAGAGCACAGTCCTCAGCACTCCTATCTCTCCAGCTATACTCACTACTTAGATGAGCTCATTCATTCTATGGCTTTATATATCCTCCAAATGCTGATGACCCCCAAATTTGTATCTCTGGCCTTTACCTCTGTCCTGAACTCCAAACTCATATATCTAACTGCCTACTTACATCTCTCCTTAGATGTCTGCTAAAATACATCACAAATTATTATGTCCCAAAAAGAACTCTTGATTTCTCTTCACAATCCTTTCCCTTTCTCCATCAGCCCCTTCTCATTATCTGACAGCAGCACTCACTCATTTGTTAGGAGTAATCCTTGATTCCTCTTATTCTGCTACATTTCACATTCGATCCCCCAACAAACTTGCCAGATCTGCCGTCAGGAGATATCCTAAACCCAATCACTCTTACCATATCCACTGTTAGTTGACCCTAGTCCAATCCACCATGATCTCTCTTCTGAGTAGTTTTAATACTTACCAATTTGGTTTCCCTGCTTCCTTTCTTTCCTTCTTATAATTTGTTCCCTACATAGCAGCAGCCAAAATGACTCTTTAGGTTGTGAATTGGATCATATTATTCCCCGACTTTCAATCTTCCAATGAATAGAATATTGTCCAAAGTTCTTATCACGACCCGCATGACCTCACCTCATCTGGCTCCTGTTCTCCTTCCCGATTGCTTCTCCCATTTCACCTAGCACTATTCTGGCTCCCTCTACCACCCTAACCTTCTTTTTTTCTCCCTCATAGCACCTGCTTCCTGAACATTACATCATGTATTTAGCTGTTCACTGCTGTATCGTCACCACCTGTAAGTGCCTGGCAAGTTGAGGGTGCTCAATAAACATGGGTTAAATAATAGCAATGATATTACCAACAGCTCATACTTAAGCATTTTATATAGACCAAGTACTATCATTAGTGCTCCACATGGATTATTTCATTTAGTAATAATAACAGCTCTATGAAATGAATTCTGTCATTATTCCCATTGAATGGATTAGGTAACTAAGACTGACACAATGTCACACAGCTACTAAATGGTGGAGACTAAAACTCTAGCTGTTGGTTTTCAGAGCCTTGCTCTTGACTGTTCTGCCTCTTCCTATGCCATACTGCCCATCCTAATCTCAAACCCTCCTACAAACTCTCTGAGCCAGTTTGGAAGGAAGTAGAGGTTAATCGTGCAAGTGTGCCTGTGTATTCTCAGCATTGTCTTCATATCCCAAACTCACTTTCCAGGCCCCTTTTGTTGTATAGCTTCTAGAAGACGTTTCTCCTTTGTCTTTTGCATTTGCTTCTAGCTGTCCCTGACATGCCTATTAACTCTTTTGGGAATTTTTGTGCTTTTATCTCCTCAGGATTGTCAGGTCAAAGACTGATTCTCATTTTCCCACTCATACTATCTTTATTGCCACAAAGATATAAGTGCATATTTTATGTATATGTGAATAGATTTAGAGTAAAGAAAATGAGTTACCATACATTGTATACAACCAATAGGACATTAGCCCTAAATTGGCATACTGTAAATACTTCTAAGTTATCTGTATATTTTGAAATCTTAAACCTTTCTGGCTGCAAAGAGACTGCTCCTCCTGGAGCTGGTTAATTCTTAAAGATAACAAAGTACCCAGCCAGGAGCATGTCTTTGATATACGAACTAACCAATCCAAAGATACATCTCCTCTCTCTGGTCTAGATACCCCAGGAAGCAATATTCCTTTGCCTTAGTTGTCCCAAGGCCAAGTGCCAGGGAACGCGGGACCACCCCTGTAGCCCATAGCTGGCCAAAATTATTCAAACCAGCCAGTCCTTACACTGTTCACCCAGCCCTGCCTTACCTTTCCTGAGGAAATTCCAATAAAGGCCGTGGCCTAGACCTTCACCTCACTCCTGTCTTCTCCTTCCTGGCCACCCTGGTGCCTTTCCCATCTGGCCCTGTGTGGCATGTTGTGCATCTTATTTCTGGGGAAACTGTGAATATTAAAAAACTTCTTTTAGTAGTATTAGCTTCTCCAGGTTATCACTCAGTCACCTTTATGAATTAAGATCTGGGCACAATACAATTGAAGGTACAACCATTATTTGATTAATTAGTAAAGGACTACCAGAAACATAAATATGCCTATATTTCACTTTTAAAAATGAATTTAATACAATTAGTTGTTGCTTCTAGAATAATAGTTATCAATGCTTAATAGAACTTATATGTTTTAATTGCCAAAAATGCTCTTCATTTGTAGGTATAACTCAGAAGTAGGCACAGGAATGACTTGGAGGCTATTTTTCTCTCTTATGTGTGTCTGAAATTTTATTTTTTAGAAAGAGCTAGAAGTAGAAGGATCAGACAGCTTATTATGTAGAACAGTATAGGTTGTGTATATCACTCTATGCTGGTCCTAGGTATTCAGTTTTATTCCACTTATTCTGCAGAATGTTCACTAGATGTGTGTTTTATTTCAAAAATGGAAAATAATTCTTTAGGCTATTTTAAAAAATAAAAAATTCTTTTTTTTACCTTGAAAAGCTCACCCTTGTTTATGCTAAAAACCTCTTCTTTTATAGCATTCTCTTCTGATTCCCCTTGGATAATTAAATAACTGATCTCATTCTCTGCTTTTAGAGCTGGAGGCTAACCCTGATTCTAGAGCTGCTTTTGGTGCAGATCAAGAGATAAAAGCACTTTTCCACTCTTCTTTCCAGTTTCCTGAGATACATGTGAAGAACCAATGGATCCCACTGGATGAATCAACTGTGAAGTCAACTAAAACGTTAAGTAAAGGGTTTTATTCATCTTTGCAGTGGAAATATAGAGAATATTGTTAATAAATGTAAACCAATCACTTCCTCTTCTAAATATACAATTTTCTTGACTCATGAATACCACAGCTTATTTTTCAGGACTGTCCACTATTTTTCCACTTTTTCCCCTGAAAGAATGAAATTCTCATGCTTTTCTTGCAACATAAAGAGTCACAGTCTGTGCATATCATCTCCGCATGTACATTCACACACTCAAGAATATCACTGTCCTCTGACACTCTCTGTGGGCCAAAGTCGAGCATGAATTACTCAGAAACAGTTTGCCAACAATAGGGACTACAAAACTGCTGAGTCACCCAGTTCTTGAAGAAAAATCAATTGTGTCAGATCATCTTGAAGTATGATAGGAAACACCGTGAGTGCAAGTCAATTCAATATTAATTTAGTACTTCGTATTTGACACTGCTTGACACTTAGCTACGTCTGACTTTCTTGCCCTATAAAACAGTCATGGTGGGCTGCACTCCTATCATTTTATTACTAGCTGCCACTATTTCTCCCACCACCAGCACTACCACCACCATAACAACCACTGCTGCTACCTCCAAACTGCTAGGTAACATAAGGCACTCGGTATGTGAAAGGCTGTCTTCTGATTATTTTCATTTGATGCTTACAACAGCTCTTATGATATAGAAACTATTCATATGTCTATTTTATAAACGTGCAGATCAAAACACAAAGCAGTTAAGGAATTTTCCCCAAGTCACACAGCTCGTAAGTGGCAGAATGGGGATATAAACTGAGGCTTTCTAGCCCCAGAACTGTGCACTGCCCTGTCTAACCACTCTACCCTTAATTAACACCACCAGATAAGGGGTTGAAGAATAAAGGAATATTTACTTTGTATATTTTAATGTGTTAATGTAAGAAAATATGAATGCCTTTTCTGGCAAGATCTGCACATAAAATCATATCTATTTATTTTTTCCATTAGTGACATGAGATCCACCTACTCATTAGTGACATTAGACCACCACTAAAAGTGGTGCTGTCTCCTTCTCGATGCTTTCCTTCCCACTGACTCTAACTGTCCGAGAACCTAAGGGGTTTTCTCAGCCCTGTGGGGCTGGTTCAAACACCAGATAGACAGCTGGGTTATCTGCTCAGTGCCCTCCTGCTTGCCATGCGTCCTCAGTGCCACATGACGTTGCTCTTGATGACTGGTCTCCATCACCCCACAGAGCTGGTCTTCTGTGGTAATTATGTCTTGTTGGTTCATTCATTCAGCAAATGTTTTTAGTGACCACATACTCGTACTATGTGCCAGGCGCTGTGCTGTGCTACCAGCTGGACTACAAAGAAAGTCACATGAAGAACTCCTCTTTTTGGAGCCTATGTTCTAATGGGAAAGGCAGACAAGAAACAAGGAAGCCAATAACTAAGAAAAGTACCTACAGATTATTATTAGCGATGGAAGGAAAGAAGTGGGAAATAAGGAGTGTGGGTCTATTAAGGGTAGTCAGGGAGGACACCTGTAAGGAGCTGTCGTTTAAATTGAGACCTACAATTATAAAAATGTTCTAAAATTAGATTATGGGGATGGTTGCAGAACTCTGAATATGCTAAAAAACATTGAGTCATACACTTTAATCAGGTAAACGTTACAATATATGAATTATATATATATATATGTATATCAGTAAATTATAATTCATATATCATAATGTTTACCTGATTAAACATTATATATATCAATGACCAGAAATAGGGGGCTTGCTGGTTAGCTCAGTTGGTTAAAGAGTGCTGTTATCATACCAAGGTCAAGGGTTTGCATCCCCATACTGGCCAGCTGCCACCAAATAAATAAATTAATTAGTTAAATTAAATAAAAGTAGCTTGCTCAGTATTTTCTGCTTTTGTGTCTTTTGAGGATTCTCTTCCATGGTTTGGGTAAATTCTCACTTTTCTCCATTGATTGGAGATTTGGCTTTCTTGGCAGGTTATCATTTGTCCATCTACATTATGACTTTCATTCTTATTTGAGGGTACTTCAAAAAGTTCATGGAAAGGTTCATATTACCTTTCAATTTTATTTTTCTACAAACTTTTGGAAGTACCCTTGTACTGGTGTTTTCTCTTTTGTTGTTCCCCATCCTTGTGAGTTATGCCTTTAAAATAATTCCCTTTGCTGTAGTTTTTGTGGAGTTTAGGACAGAGTAAAATTAAATGTGTTTATTCTACCTGTAATTTCAAATAAGAACTCCCACTGTATTTTCTACATAGTTCCTGCTTGTACATATAAATATTATTTTTCTGTATGCCAACCACCATTTAATTTTATCATTTCTAATACTTTTTTTCAATCGATTTTCTTGGGTTTTCTAAGTATATAATTATATCAAATGAATATCACAATGGTGCCTATATCTTGCCAATATTTATGTTTTATTTTTCTAGGCAACTGCATTGGCTAGTGCTTCTAGAGAAACAGTGAAATAAAAACAGTGATCGTGGGCATCTTTGATGTGTTCTTCCTGAATGCTAATGAGAATGCTTCAAAGGTTTTATCACAAACATGATGGGTTGGTTTTAAATACATCTTACAAAAGCACAAAACAGAGCAACAGCATACAGACCTGGGGGATGGGAGAATGCAGCCACACGAAGAGGCAGAGGAGGAGTCTCCATTCAGCAGAAGAAGCAGAAGGGAGGCCAGTGTGGTGGGGCTGGGTGAACATGGTGAAGAGTGGATGGGATGAGGTTGCAGAGGTAGGCAATTCTAGATGATTTCTAGAATGCTGGAGCATGTAGTGATTTCTAGAATGCTGGAGCAGGGTAAACACAAGTGACAATTACTTACCATTTCTGGTTAATAGCATGGCTTTCATGATGTGTTTGAACTGCACAGTCACTCCTGCTTCTAGCTCTCAGCTCTGACACCTCCACTTCCTGTTGCTTGTACCTCGGATGGACTGGATCAGCCCAGGCTCTATAAGGCAGTGGGGAGTCAAGGAGAGGAGTGCTGCTGCTTCCCCGAGGCCTGGCTTTGGCTCCCATCTTATTATTGTCTTGGACAGTCTGCCCTGTGATCTTCTGCTACAGGTTACTTTGCCCTTCACTGACTGGCTGCCCTCCCTGCCTGTCCCTCGGTGAGCTCACAGTCAGTACTCTGGCTATTTTCTGCATTTTGGAGTGTGCAGGAACATCTGGATTCCAATGTTCAATGCAAAGCATCATTACTCAGTGCCTCTCTGCTTAATTATACCATGCTGCAATTTGTACTTCTCTGTTGCTATTCTATTTTGTTGTGAGCCTCTTCTAAGGCACTCGAGATTTTTCTAAATTATTCCTGGGGAAGTAAGATACAAGCCCCCATGTTTGGGGAATGCTTTTCAGAATTTTCTGATAGTTCAGACATCATTGTCATGGATTTTTAACCTGGGATGTGGGGGTGAATGTTCGAAGCCAGGCAAACTGTCTGACCCTTATACCTCCTCTCCCCCCACTCCCTTTTTACTCAATCTGGAAAGTGACTTTTTACTGTCCCTAGAAAGTATTTTCCATTTTTTCTACCTGCTGCCTGTCTACACTTTGGCTTCCAGTAAAGCTTTATGCACAGACCTCTTCGCTTTTGGTGCATGAAGTGAAGATTTGGAGACTTAAAAGACCCTGCTCTTTCTCAACAAAAGCTGGACAGGTTATCAACATTACCCTAAGTAGAAACACAAAACTGTGTGACAGCATCTAAGCTTTAAGTGGGGTTCAGCCTTTCTTGTGGGCTTGATTGAATAGATGAGTATTTACAGGGAGTAGGGCAAAAGGCTTTACATGGAAGAAAACATTTATCAGTTTAATGTCTTCGAAATATTCCTATTTTACTGTGAGGAGAGGTGCTGAGGCTGAACCAGTCTACCTGGCTGAATGCTGGGCCTGATCAGCAGAAGGAGTCACTGGCACAGCAGAAGTGCAATGGGTTCTGGTGCTTCTTTAACTTATGCACTACTCTGGTAGATCCCAATTTGCTCAGGTGTCTGCCCTTTCCTGTTTAGCTCTAGTAACTCCAGAGGAAACTGAGATTCCCCCATTCCAGGAGTCTCCCACTCCAGGAATAGATATTAACTAGTTTAATCCAATTATGGTAATTACATTCCAGTTATTGTATCTTTACAACAATGTAAATTTAAGCCAGTTAGTGCATTTGCCAGGTGACTTTCATTAATAAAGAGTGTCCATGTGGCCAAAACTAACCCAATCAAACTCAGTTGATGTTCTTTTATTTCATGACTGGGAAAAACTCCCCCCTTCTCTCCTTTGGGATATGACAAGGGACACTGCAACCCCAGTTGCTTCTGAATGCCTTCCTGTGACTAATATGTTGGAAAGGGAGAGAGAATGAGCCTGGGTAAACCAAGCACCTCTGAATTCTCTTCTACTTTTGAACTTAAAGCTATGTGAGATGATATATTTCCCCATAGCTTAAGCCAATTTGAGGCAAGATTTCTGTTTGCTTGTTTGGCTTTTTCCCAGCCCAAATTCTTTATCTGGTATAAATGGGTTGGAGAGAGGAGTAAGTTGGGGCTAGGCAATTGATATACTTACTAGAGAATCTGACAATGAATTGGAAAGCCGGAGGTGATAGAGGATAGTTGGGTGGAGATGGGTGAAAAAAAGCCCATTGTGTCTCAAGTACTCTAGCCACAGTTGGCCAGTACAGTTTCACAGGTGGGATGGGATGGAGAAAGGGTGGGCACCTGTAGTGTTTGGGTTAAGGGGAAGAGAAGGAATGAAAATAACTATTTATTGAGAATTTAGGTTCTTGGCACCATTTCCATTTCAGATACATTACCACATATTTGCTTCTCAATGACACTTAAGAAGTAGATGTCAAAAAAGATAGAAATCTGAGACTCTGAGATATTAAGTAATGTTCCCATGATTACACAGCTAGCTAGTATGATCTGATTCCATTTCAAACTTATCTACCATCCCCTGTGCCTATAAGTTCTCACTATATACAGCATGATTTAATAATTTAATAAGGCAGAAAGTACAGAATATATTTTGAAAAGGGGTCCATCGAAGGTGATAATGTGAAGAGGATGCACTGTAATCTTCCAGCTTTAAGAAGCATTTGCTAATTCTGAGTAGATTCAGAATAAATCACTCCTTAAGATTTTAGCGCACTTGTGATAATTGTTTCAATGTAGTCATAGCAGAACACTCAGAGCTCTTCAGTATTTATCACAGGACTGAAAAACAACTGTTACCTGAAATATCAACACTGTAACTCAGGGAAGTATTCTTTCCTGTCCAACACCATAAAGCCAGGCAGAAGAGGCCCCATTGACCTCTGGTGCTTGATGTGTTTCTCCAAGTTTTGCTGGAATAATAGAGAAGATAGATGAAGTTGGAGAATTTAAAGATTATAATTTATGTAACATTATCATGTATCCTCCTTGCCAATATCCCTCTCTCTTTCAAGGCTTTGCTTTTAAAGATGAATGAGTAAAGATCGATTCTATAGGGTTTGTGGGAAGGAGAATCAGGATGGTATGGTTTGTATTTTCTATCACATTTTTTTTTCTTATTCAAGATCTTTTTTTTTTTCCTCCCAGGAAGTTTTGTCCTTTTATCAAGAGGATGTCCAATGAACTTATTTCTTTCCCATCTCTCAGCTCAACCTGAAAGGCTGGAGCCACATTCTTCAAGGGAATTCTACCCTGAGATTTAGAGAAACTCTGACATCTTTTCTGTAAGGAAAATGTTGAATTCCTAAGATATGGGATTACATAAAAGATATCTTTTTTATCTACATCTTAAGTATTCAGTTTCTTCCCCTGAGTAGCTTATCTTAAAAATCTAGATGTTGTAGGAAGACCTGGCATAGAACCACTTTTCTTAATCATTAGATTTGCCTTGATAATCAGGGATAGATCTTTGAAATAAGTGTTATTATTAAGGAAATTCAAAAGAGTTTGCACCAGGAAATGCTTTTCTTGTTTTTGTGTTTGATAAGGTGATTGTTAGGTTGAACCATATGAAATCATCATTTATGTAAGTCAAAAAATGGTTAAGTACCAGCAATTTTCTATGGTTGAACCTAATCTTTATATTTTGGCATCACAAGTGATCACAGGTTTTGAATGAAGTTGTTTTCTCATGAATACTTTCTTCTTTTTTCCCATAAATTGTCTGACTAAAAGCAACTGAAAACAAATTTATTTAAGTTTCCAGGGACTTAATAATTGACATTGTAGAGGACAGAAAACTTTCTACCCTCTGAAGTTTTGGTAATAGAATCTATGAAAAAAACTGGCAGTAGATAGATGAACAGAAGAAAAGGCATACAGATTTATTATGTCCCTGGGGACACACAGGGAAGAAAACTACCCAATAACCCAGTGAAATAACCCAGAGAGGGGAGAGGTATGTAGGAAACTTAGGGGAGAGCAAACAATTTTGGGGGAAGATGAATAGGGGACAGACTGTGACAAAGTCTGTCTGAGCATGGGCCAAACTTCAGTCTCTTCTGTAATATGGTCAATCTTCCCTCATTGACACAATTCCTGGGGAGGAGGGTCCTGACAACTGAGTTTCTTTTTGGAGGATCTATCTTTAAGTAGATAAGGGAATTTCAGAGAAAGCCCTTCCCTATGCTTAAGGGAGAAAGAGGGGCAAGAATTAGGAGGGCAGGAGAAGATCAGAGAACCCTTGGTTCTCCTTTAGTTCAAAGCACACAGCATGCCAAAGTGTCCTACTTTACCTAACCCAAGCCTGGCTGCCTGCCCTGTACAAAAACCCTGGCTTGGCTCACCAAAATCTGTTAACAGAACACAGGTCATTCAGCTCCTGTCTGAGGCTTGCCAAAATCCTGTTTCCCCCACGCAACTCCTGAATCACCAAAATCTTGTTACCGAACCCAAGTCTGGCTGCCTGCTCCCAAACCAAAATCAAATGGCTCCAAAGTCAAATAAGTCAAAACTGGTAGAATAGGAAGTCAGTTTTGTTCAGGAATACCAGTGACCTATGGAGAGATGTTAGGTTAACCCATCTCTCTGGTAAACATGAGGGAGATGGCCAGAGTAAAATCATCTCAAAGGCTTAGATTTATAGAGGGAGTTTTTAAAGAGGGGGTTGATGGAATGGAATGTGGGAAATGAAAAGCAGATGGGAGGGATGCATAAAGGGCCTGGTGCAAACTCTTGCCAATTCTCCTTCTGGCTTCTGTTTTCATCCTTGATGTTATTTCAGAGTCCTGCTTCTGGGTGGAATCAGCATAGCTTTATTGATGTCTTCCTTGGTGTCTCATGATAAGTTTGCAGCTTCTGCCTAAATGGAAAACAACTTTACATTTATGTAAATAATGTTATCTTGCCCTTTAACTAAGGTTCAAAATATCAAGTAACCACAAGAAAAGAGGGATCTCAGAGAAATGCATTTTAAGAATATTACTTTGCAAACGAATTGTCTGCTGTGTTTCCATGATTTTTTTTTCCCCCAAATATAAAGCAATCTTCTTAATATGTTATTATCTTTCAGTGAATTCATGGTGCAATTGCACCATGAACTAAAATAAGAAAAAAATATTTCTCCTTGATGTTTCTGTACGGAGCATTAGTAGAATCAAATCTGAATGCACTGAAAAGTAGCCCTAATTAATATTAAGTAAATATCTATTGCCTGCTTGTATCAGAACCTCTTACTTTATTTGAATTATGTTCATTGACTTAACTAATAGTAAATCATATTGTCTAGTAGAGGAAGAAGTAGTATGCTTTCAAAATAATGGGCCGGCCCGGTGGCGCACTACTACAGTGCACCGCTTGGGAGTGTGGTGGCACTCCCGCCGAGGGTTCGGATCCCACATACAGACCGGTTCCCGCTCACTGGCTGAGCGAGGAGCGGGCGCAGCACCGAGGGTTGCAATCCCGTTGCCGGTCCCGGTCCGGTACGGGCGCGACACTGAGGGTTGCGATCCGTTGCCGGACACGAAAAAAGACAAAAAAAACAAAAAAACAAAATAAAAACAACATAAAATAACTACGAACCAGATTTTAATTCCAATATAAATACGTTTCCTTTATACCAACAGTAGGTACTTAAAAATTTTCTGCTCTCTTGGAAAAAATAAACCAATAATTTACTTAATTGCATGCTGGTTTTTATTGAGGGCCAGCAAATGTAAAATACTTGAAATCAATGAATTTTACTTTTAATGTCATTTATGTTTTAAGTGCTTAGGGTTTAAAACATTGCTATCTGCAATGATAAAAACAGGCCTCACAATCACCTTGATATTGATTGTTTTAGTGGAAATGGGTAGAGTGTTTCCTAGGTTACTGAAAACGAGGCAATAACAAGGAACGCCTGCCCTCGAAGGTTGCAGACCCTTGGAAATTCCCCTAGAATGCACTCTCTCTTATCGATCTCTCAGAAGTCTGTGCTTCCACCCCACCTCCCTGAGGGCCTGAGGGACTCAACACTCATGATGCTTCTGTGAAGGGATTATCTTCCATCTTCCTCTCTGCTGGCTCGTCCCTCTCCCTCGCCACTTCACATGGAGGTGCAGGACATTGCTAAACTGGGCATGTGTGCTCACTGGCTGAGGCAGCATAAATTACCAGGGGCATAGAAAATTTGGACACAATTTCGAGATTTATTTTCCCTATTGTGCTAAAGTCACACTTTCCTATTGCTAAAGTCACATTCAGATGGCAAGAATCTTCTTCCTCTTTTTCTTTTCTCCCTTTATCTTTTTATTCCTCCTCTTTTTCCTCTTCTTCCTTTTCCTCTTCTTTCCTTTCACTTCTCCTCTCTGCCTTCCCCCAATTCTACTTTTCCTCTTCAATTTCCTCGAAATTACTTGGTGAGCTGGTTTGGCACATGAAGTATATTTTATAATGTAATGTTACTATAAATGGTTGCTAGATTCCCTGCTAGTTTTTAAGCTTTGATTATTAGTGCTGCTGAAATAGTATATTAAGAGTATAAAACATATTGCCGTACTAGTAATTAAACAAAACAGAAAGCGTTTAATTAAGAATAGGCATTTAGTTTTTATGGATATTTTTAAATTTTTTATCACATTTTGTATTTCTTTCATTGTATTTATTCTCATTTTAACTTAATTTTAGGTTTTACTATATCTTCTAATTCAGTTCTGATGTTTTAATTTATTAAACCATTTAGTACAATTTTTTCCCTTTTAGCTTGATTTAGAGAAAATATCCATGCAGAAAATCTAATCAATAGTCTTTCATTGAAAAAATTGAGAAAGAAATTAAGAAGAGTAATTTCTTAAGTAAATTATCCACATCATATATTAAATGAGACAGAATTTTTAAAAATTGCATTTTGTTAGTAATTTTCTCCTCCACCTATGTTACCTCTCACAGTACTAGCATCTTTTCATGCCTGGCCTTGAAATTTTAAGACATTATGTGGCGATCTGATTTTTCCTATCATTCCCGAAACAAAGGTGGGCAAAAATTCATAACTTTTTCTACAATTGAACTTAATTTCTGTTCTGACTAACTATTTTTTTGGAGTGGCAGAACATTTTTCTCTGACTAGGGTTTCCCTCGTGTTTTCTGCTGAGTTAAATCTAAGTTCTAGAAGGCTTCCATAAACACCATGGTGTTGGTGGTGGTGGGGTGCATTTATCTGACTCACTGTGCCATCTGACAATCCTGGCATCTCTGGTCACTTCCATCCTCCTGTCAGGTCCTTGGTCACCAGCATAAGAAGTTACATGACATAGTCCTAAATTCTTCTTGGGAAGGCCCTTGCCAGTCCACCCCTTCTGTCTTCTGGTTTTCTGTACTCTTGGGCATGTGGGAATTGCTCAGCTGCTCCTACTGATGCTGAGTCATTAGATACTCTTATAGTTGACTAAGATTTTGTTGGTCCTTAAGACCATGCCTGTATTTCTCATCAGGGGATTTCCTACACTCTTCTACTTCCAGATCCCACACAATTTCCTGGAAGCTCTGGGGACCATTTTTCAGAGATCAATCAGTGTCTAGGCTCTCTTCTCCCAGTCCAAGGGAATCTTAGGTGTATTTGTGTGATGGGGAATGGGAGTGCTGTAGCCTGACTTTTTCTTTTCTTGATTTCTTCCAATTCTATTAATTTTTCTTCCCCAAAGTTTGAATTTCCCAAGGCCCTGGTTTTTGAAACTCAGAAGCAAAGAATAAACTAGCTGGCTGAAGGAGAGGGGTGGGAATAAGAAAGGACAAAGAAATAACAGAGAATGGGAGTGAAGATGAGTGTTAGTTATTTAAAAAATGTCCTACCAGGGCCGAGCCCGTGGCGCACTCGGGAGAGTGTGGCGCTGGGAGCGCAGGAGCGCTCCCGGCGCGGGTTCGGATCCTACATAGGGATGACTGGTGCGCTCACAGCGCCTACTGGCTGAGCGCGGTGCGGCCGGTCTCAAAAAGGACAAAAAAAAAAAAAAAAAATGTCCTACCATGTATCATTAATTTCTTGCCCTCATTAACTGTATTTACTCAGTCATGTGTCCTGTGGATATGAACACTATTATCTCTCTCTCTCTCTCTCCTTTATTATGTTATTGGTTATGCATACTCATGGAGTACAAAGCTGACCATCACCACTTGTGCCTGAGATGTGATGGCCAGATCGATACTATCAGCATGCCCATTACCACAAATTGTGATTATTCCCCATATCTCTCACCCAATTAATCCCCTACCTCCCTCCCCCTCTGCACTTACTCCACCCCACTCTGCAACCCTAGAAATGCTTTCTCTCTCTGCAAGTCCAACACACCACTGTGGTCTTTCCTTCCTTCTTTCTCTCTTAGTTCCCACTTATAAGTGAGGACATGTGGTATTTTTCCCTCTGTGCCTGGCTTATTTCACTCAACGTAATTTTCTCCATGCTCATCCATGTTGCTGCAAATGGCAGAATTTCATTCTTTTTCATGGCTGAGTAGTATTTCACTGTGTATATATACCACATTTTCCTTATCCGGTCATCCATCAATGGACGTTTATGTTGGTTCCATATCTTGGCTATTGTAAATAGAGCTGCAATGAACATGGGAGTGCAGGTATCACTTTGACATAATGATTTCCATTCCTTTGGGTATATACCTAGAAGTGGGATTGCTGGATTGTATGGTAATCTACCTGTAGTTGTTTGAGAAACCTCCACACTGTTTTCCATAGTGGTTGTACTAATTTACAGTCCCACCAACAGTGTAGAAGCGTTGCCTTCTCTCCACATCCTCACCAGCATTTGCTATTCTCCGTCTTTTTGATTATAGCTGGTTTAACTGGAGTGAGGTGATATCACAATGTGGTTTTAATTTGCATTTCCCTGATGATCAGTGATGTTGAGCCTATATATATATATAAAAAACCTAAATGCTATCAAAAAACTCCTAGAGGTGGTTAATAATTTCAGCAATGTTGCAGGATACAAAAATCAATGCCCCCAAATTAGTGGCATTTATATTCTGAAATAATGGGCTAACAGAAAAGGAAATCAAGAAAGTAAGTACATTTACCATAGTCACCAAAAAACCCCCCCTAAAATTCCTAGAAGGAGGTGGAAGATCTCCACATTGAGAACTACAAACCACTACTGAAAGAAATTATAGAAGACAGAAAAAGATGGAAAGAAATTCCATGCTCTTGAATGAGAAGAATTAACATTGTGAAAATGTCCGTATTACCCAAAGTGATCTGCAGATTCAATGCAATCTTCATGAAAATAACAATTACTTTCTTCAGAGTAATAGAAAAAACAACCCTAACATTCATATGGAACAACAGAAGACCCTGAATATCCAAAGCAATCCTGAGCAAAAAAAATAAAGCTGGAGTCATAACACTACCTGACTTCAAACTATACTGCAATGCTATAGTAATCAAAACAGCATAATACTTGCATAAAAATAAACACCTGGACCAGAGGAACAGAATAGAGAACCCAAAAATCAACCCACAGACTTACAAACAATTGATATTTGACAAAGGCAACAAAAACATACATTGGGGAAGAGACTGCCTCTTCAATAAGTGGTTCTGGGAAAATTGGACATCCATATGCAGAAGAATGAAAGTAGACATGCACCTCTCACCATATACCCAAATCAGCTCAAAATGTTGACTAAAGACTTAAGTATAAGACTTGAAACTGTAAAACTACTATGGGAAAATATAGGGGAAACACTTCAGGAACTAGGACTGGGCACAGACTTTATGAACAAGAGCCCCAAAGCACAAGCAACAAAAGAAAAAAATAAACAAATGGGACTATATCAAACTAAAAAGTTCCTGTGCAGAGAAGGAAACAATCAACAGAGTGAAATGACAGTTTACACGGTGGTAGAAAATATTTGTGAATTATACATCTGACAAGGGATTAATATCCAGAATATAAGAGGAACTCAAGCAATTACACAGTAATAAAAACGAAATAACCCAATCAAAAAATGGGCAAAGGAGCTGAATAGACATTTTTCTAAGGAAGACATATTATCTCCCTTGAATTCACTCTGTTTTCTACAGGGCAGGTTCAGGGAAAACTTCAGTGGCTTCACTTTTCCTGCCGAATAAATTCCAAACTTCTTGGAATAGCATTCACATTTCTCAAAAATTGGATCCCAAATTTGAACACTTGTTTCGGCTTTTCCTACATCGTATCTACCTGATGTACTATATTCTCACCATTTATGGAAAATGTCATTCATACCTTTACCCTTCCTCATGCTAGAACTCTTTGTTGCCTTTGAAAGACTACTCAATATTTATTATGCAAGGCCCAGGCCAAATGCTACCTTGTTCAAGAAGCTTTCTTGGGTTTCCCCAGGAAAAAATAAAAACAAACAAAACGACTAAAAAAAAACCTGTTTTTTTTTTTTTGTTGTTTGTTTGTTTCCAAGGTTGTTTTTGGTTTTGTTTTTTGGTCCTGCCTTGATTAAAATTATTTGTTTAAAAGTTGAACATCTCACTAGATTTTAAACACCTTGAAGGAAATAATTGCGTATTATTCTAAAATTTAACAAAGATTTCTAATTTGTTTTCCTGTTAATTTTATATTATCTGCCCTTTCAGCTGCTTGAAAAAAGGCCAAAATAGCACTTGCTCCATTTATTTTATATCTTAATAGATACAGAAACCTCAATACAGGTTCCATCTAATGGTCTGAGATTAGGGTGACTACAAGTCCCTGGAATAACGGGAGCAAATATGAGTGTCATTGGGCAAACCAGGCCACATGGTTACCTTTATGAGTTGACTGCTCTTTTTATAGTGATGAAAAGTAGAAAGAGGAGGAAAGAAGAGGAAGGCATGCTCCTTCTTTTATAAGGATGTGACCTGGAAGTTGGAGTCATCAATCCCATTACATCCCAAAAGACAGAATGTAGTCACAGGGACACATTGAACTGCAAAGGAATCTGGGAATTTAGGGCTAGGTGTTATATTCCCAGTTGAACTTAGGGGTTATTAGCAAGAGGAAGGAGGGGAGGCTGGGTATTGAGGGACAGCTTGTAGTCTCTGATAGACAAACTGAATTTGAACATTTCCTTTTTAAGTCAATAGTACATAAGTAAAATTGTTTCAGACTTATAGAAAGGACTGCTTTCTTTTGGGATGCCAGAGAAATGTATTGTTTTTCACTCTAATAATAAGTAGACTGTCTTTTTTTCAAGCAAGGTACATAATAAAAATTTCTGAGAAAAATGTTTTGGGAAAGCAGCTCAGGAAATGTAATACATTTGTCATTTGTATTTTAAAATAGTTTCATTACACAGTTAACTGAAAGACAATATTCAATAGGCTGTCCCAGTAAATATAGTTTAGAGAAAATTGGGGAGGAAAACTTACTATTAAACTGAGGGTTCTATATCAAAGTATTACTAATTTTCTCTTCCAGCTCTGCTCTGGTAGATTTGAGGTAAGAAAGCTTATTTCCCTGCCTTTCATACTGGCATTACATCAAGGCGGACTAAGTCTTCAGCTTCCTTCACTAATTAGCCACACCACCCAGTGGGCAAATGCGGTTTAGGGGAATTTAGCCACAGGCATCCATGGTGCACCCACAGAAGGAAGGTGTAGACTCGTGTGTCTCCAAGTGATTTCTCTGAAGATTTTAGTGGAGGTGAAAGGCTCCCTTGCAGATACATCTTTTTAATCCATGGTGACCTCAATATGTCATCCCATATATTTGAAAGAAACCTGAAGCACAACAGCTATTCCTTAAATTTGAATGTATACTTTTTCCTCTTTCTGCAACCCCCAATTTTGCTATCAGTCATGGATGTTAATATCCCTGCTGTCTTCAGCATAGCTGCCAACTCTGTCAGTTACTGAAATATTGTTTATGCAGGAGCAATTTATTTTTTAGAGAGATGAAGAGCAGATTGCAAAAGCATACTATTGCCAACTTGGAATGTATTCTAGTATAGAGCACTTCAATATAATTTTTGAAATATTTTATTTTGTGTTGATTAAGTGCGTCTCAAATAATTGATTCATAAAAAACCATTTTATGCTTGAAAAAACTGGCAACATTTCTTTGTGTTTGTAAGATATCTAATTGTGTATTCTTCAAAATACTGGACATATGAAGGATAAATTGTGACAATGCTTCAGTGTGGAATTTTTTGTCAGGTGACACATATGTGTTCCATGTAATTTATCTGCAGAAAGATATTTTTAAAGTATTTTCCCAACTTATTTTAAACATTTGTGTAATTTGTTTCTAAACAGCTTTTCACATTTATTTCTATTTTTAAAAAAACTTTGTGAGAATACAGGTAACGCAAAATGTTTTTTGTTTTACTCAATTTATTTGGTCTCTCTTTTATTTCTTAGAAAAAGCAAACAGTAATAAACATTTCTACTTAGAACATGTTGAGCCTTGTAGGGAAGAAAATGATACTTCAAAGTGGACTTTCTGCCTTTCACTTTGTCTTCCTTTTTACATCTCATAATACATTGTTTTCTTTCTAGTCTCTCCTTTCATTTTCTCCCTTAATTTTTAAAAATTTTATGATTTTTTTCGACTAACCCTCTTACTTTTATTTCTCTCACTTTTTCTTTCTTCATGTAGAGCTTAGGAAAATTCTAAATTACTTTTCTCTTCTGATATTGATCATCCCAGACAGTGATCACTTTGTGATTTCCTATACTTAGGAAATCTGAAGAGTTTGAGTTTTAACTCAGGTAGCGTAACTGGAAGTCAGTGACTTTCTAGCTTTTTCTCTTTCTCATGCTCTATTACTCTCTTCTCTTTGTTATACATATTATAAACAGATTTATATCAAACACCATTATAAACTTCTTTGCAAGAGAAGAAAAACAACAACCAGAGCCTTCTATTTTATAACAACAGTTACTATTTCCACTTCCAGGCATAGCGACCATTGTTCTCTCTGACTTCCATTAGTTTGCTGAATCATTCTATTGAAAAGTTATGTTTTTTAAAAATTTCTTAACTCAAAATGCAATTAACCTATGTGCTATTTGAAAATAAACCTCCATTTTTCATTGAGATTTTACGAAATGGCAAAATATAGGATCTTCCTTTGTTTCTCTGAACAGAATGAGATAGACACACTTTTTTAAAAAGTAAAATTATTTTTAAAAAGTGAAATAATAACTAGGTGCCTGAATAAAAGATATAACTCAAAGATTCCTGGAAATAGTTTTCTTTTCTTTCTTTCTTTCTTTCTTTTTTTTTTTTTACATCAGGTTGATGGTCAGTGTAGGAAGTAGTTTTCCATCTTGGTTTTGCCACAGGTTTTCTCAGGATTGTATAGTAATCATCACAGTGGTTATGAAGAACTAGGTTACAGCTGGGTCCATGTGGTAGTAATTCTTACTAGTTATTTAATAGAATTACAGTATTTTGTTTTATGTATACTGAAAAATTTATATACTAAATAAAATCAGTGCCTTGTAATGCTCACTTATTTGGCTTTTTATTAGTTGTTTCATTTGACACGCAAAACATCTTCCTATATTAGGAAGCAATACCTCTGGCAATGTTATGTAGATAACCTTATTTTATTGCTTATGATACAATTTAGTACCCAGATTTGTTCAGGAATTAAGTATAGTAAATGACTGAATAGTTATTACAGATAATAAATTTATTTTTCTGACCATGTATAAACTGAATTATTTTATTCTAAATGGCGGTTTGGAGCATTTGTAAAATCAGTAACATCTACTAATGCTAGAAAGAGCTAAGCAAAATTACCATTTTATATTCTTACATCAAATAGTGCACAATGCTTTCTAATCATGTAGTGTGTCTGCTATGAAATAAAATTTGGAAAGGATGATAATGAGACTACCATAAAAAATGAACATGAGAGTAGTGACTATACTGTTTTTTGAAGATGAGACTTATTAGATTTGATGATTCTATGTGTATGTATATGCAAGTTAATGGCTCTTTAGTATTTTTAAGTGCATGGCTGTCCCAGAAAGTGACAGTCCCACAGGGGAGCTAATATCTTGGTCAAGTATTTGAGTAAACTCTCTTAAGCAAGGGAAAGAAGGAATTGAGGGAAATGCTGCAAATAAAAGGAGGCAAGGTTTTCAGTATTAACTACATGTTAGTAGTGGGCATTTGTTAAGGTCCTCAGAATTTATTGTGTGTATAACTAAGCTAGTTTCTCTTCCCACAGTCTAGCCTTCTCCAATACATTCTTCACATCATTTTTGCCCTCTGATGCAAATTGACCATGACATGGTCTTATATGGAATCTCTCATTGACCCATTTTCACAAATATGATCATCTGCTCCTTGGTGCGGTGTTCAAGGGCCTCCATGTCTGGTCCTGGTTAATAGCATCATCAGTTGCACCCCCACTGGCTTGCCATCTCTGGTCCAGTCTACTGAGCACCTCACAATTGCGTGGATGTTCCAGGCTTTCCATCGCCTCTGAGCCTTTAACGTGTCTCTTCTTCCGTGTCAAACCTTGTCACTGAATTTCACCTTGCTCTTGTGATTCTGGGCCCAGCTCCAAGACTGACTGGCTGACTAAATATATATCATGATTTTCAACTAAAATGGCTTTGAGATTCCAGTGAAATTGGCTTCTTCCAGCAGATACATAGGGAGCTCTCCATTCCTCCTAGTCTGAGATATCTGGCAGGTAGGAGCTGTCTTTTACCTTACTACTCCTCTCTGGTATTATAGAGTGTAGTGGATTTAATAATGTCCCCCCAAAACTCATTGAAGCTTGAATTGTGTCCCCCAAGTTTTATGTATTAGAAACTTAGCCCTGACAGTGCCTGTTAAGAGGATGAGAAATCCTATTGTGGTAACTGAAAGGTGGATCCTTGAAGAGGTGATTGGATTGTAGGATTGTGCAGTAGTGAATGGATTAAAAATGGTGGTCGGGGTGTGGTTCTGAGGGCCTTAAAAGGAGAGGAGCGTCTGTCTCTCTCTCATTCTCTGCTCTCTCTGCTCTACCATTTTCACAATGTGAGACTCTGTCGTCACCACCAAGACTCTCACCAGATGTGCTCCCTGGACTTTGGACGTCCCAGCCTCAGAAACTATAAGCGATAAATTTCATTTTCTTTATAAAATATGCCAGGTATTTTGTTATAAGCAACAGAAATGGACTAATACATAGAAGGTTATCAATCTTTTCTGGATTTGTTCTTTCAGTCAGCGAAAAAGGAAAATGCAAAGATTATTTTCCTTTGGTTATAAATTATTATGTCCTATATAGAAGGTGATGACAGCTATAGTCTGTTTGGTTAGAGAAAACAAATTCTCTTCCTAATAAAGAAATTAATAAATAAATGAATTAATAAATGCATTAAGGATCTGTGAAGTGTTACATTGACTTGAATGCTCACATCCTATCAGAAACCTATTTAGTTCTGGCTTGAATACATAAAACTTAAATTGTTAGTTCTCATAATGTCTATAATGTTCATTCATTCATTTAATTTTGTCCATTTATCACACAATTGTTAGCTGCTTACTATACACCAAGAACTGTGCTAGGTACTGGGGGTGTGATCCCTGTTCTCCGAGCTTGCAGTTGTAGAAGAGAAAAGCGTCCTTCATCTTCCTTCAGAGGACTGGAATGCAATTAAAATAGATCTGATAATAATGATTTTGAGAAGTGTTTTGTATTTTTTTTTCTACAGAAGGCCTATTTTGAAAAAATTTGTTGCATAAATGAAATGGAAATGTAAAAATTTCAACTTGAAAACAAAATTAAGGATAACCAGCCACCAATAAGCAATATAGAATATTCATTTTCATAGCATTATGATAAAAGCTGTGTCCTAATGATCAATGAAAATATTCACTGAAATAGAGGAGCTTCTACAGAAAAGAAGAAATTTAAGCTCGTTTCTCACTTGATTATTTGTTAATAGCTTCATATTTCACATAGTACCAGAGGATATTATGTCGGTGATATTCAATAAATCTGAAACAGTAATAGAAATAATTAATAATCTATTCATAGAAATTGTGATAAAATACTAGGAAAACACAATCTGAATATGTTAGTAATAGAAAATAAAATGGCATGGATAAAAGCTGTGTCCTAATGATCAATGAAAATATTCACTGAAATAGAGGAGCTTCTACAGAAAAGAAGAAATTTAAGCTCCTTTCTCACTTGATTATTTGTTAATAGCTTCATATTTCACATAGTACCAGAGGATATTATGTCGGTGACATTCAATAAATCTGAAACAGTAATAGAAATAATTAATAATCTATTCATAGAAATCGTGATAAAATACTAGGAAAACACAATCTGAATATGTTAGTAATAGAAAATAAAATGGCATGNGTGATAAAATACTAGGAAAACACAATCTGAATATGTTAGTAATAGAAAATAAAATGGCATGGTATGAAAACAGTGACAAATGAATAAAGAATGATACGTGCCCTTGTAGTTCCAATTTTTATTTTTAAATGTTCGAATCCCTTTAAAATGGCTAGTTGCATTTAGTTTTAGAAAAATATTTTATAAAATTTTATTTTCGTGGCTAAAGAGTTTAGGTTTTCATTCACCAAATTCCAGAGTAAGGATGCTTTGTGAGTTATTCTGCTCACAATGCAGTTTCCAAATGTTGAATGAATTAGGATTTAGGAAGCAACCTTAAAGTCTAGCTCACCACATCAGTTTGTGATATTCTTTTCATTTGATCTATAAAGAGAAGAAGTGTGTAGGAGTTCATTCTGATTACCACGTGTGTTATCCTGATTGATGTTTGGGAATCTTGGACCCAGCTAAACCTCACTGGGCAAGAGTTTTAGCTCTGTTTTTGATTTTCTACTTCTTGTAAGCTATTAACCTCTTTTATTAAACTACAGGAAGGATGGGGGGTGGAGGAGAGCAGCGGGAACAAGAGAGGGCATGGGGTGGGAAGTGGTTTGAACTGGGGTTATGGACATGATTCTGAGGTCCAAGTGTTTTCTCAGTCCCTGTTCAACAAGCACTCAAAAAAGACATTGTGCTTCTTTGGCAAAAAAACGCAGATTGATGTCTTCCTATGAATGCTGTGCTTTGTAATAGGCCCCAATGGTCAGTTAAAGGTATCTGGGTTTCTGAAGAGACTGTTTGATTTGGAGCCAGAAGAGGCATGGGAGTCAATGGGAGTCGCCAGTGCTTCTGTATAGGCTTGGAAGTCACTTGGTTCCCAGGATTCTGGAGTCTGAATTAGTTCAAGGGGGTTTCTTGCAAAAGATTTCCTGAACGAATTCAAATGGTCTCTGTCAAAGAAATTGGACCCTGTGGATCTGTTAACAGAAAACTGCACAAGTTGCATAGTGATTTGGGTAGATTGATATATAAAGGAAAGTGAAAAGAATCACGGGCACTTCTGAGAACAAGATTGTCATGCAGTTCCTTTGTTTCTGTAGTAGTGTCAGCTAACATCGGATTTCTTATTATCTCTGATGCTAAGAAGCCTCCAGAGAGGCTATGTGGAATAATCTGCACTTTGAAACAGTTTCTCTCCTTTAAAAGAGAAGATTTCTATAGAGAAATAAATGGAAGGATATATAAACTTTTGTCACTAATTACCTTGCTAGTAGGATGGTAGTGGGAATATAAAGGAATTGTGGCGGTGATGGTGACAGGAAGATCTTAAGTTTTTTATTTACATATTTTTCATTATTTGAACACAAAAAATGTTAGTTAAAAGTGAAGTAAATATAATAGCAGGTTTTTATATTCTTCCAAGAAGATTAACTATTAGTTTATTATTGGGATTATACAACCCCAACACTATTAACGCCCCCCCCAAAAAAACCAGTGAAATACCAAAATGTATGGACATAAATTCACAATTTAAAAGAAACTATTACTAACAGTCATCCTCTCAGTGAGTGGAACAGAGCCATTTCTAGAGTGCCTGTTTTCAGTGAGTTCTTAGTGCTTTATAGTCTTGTCTTTTTGGTTGTTACTGCATTGCTGAGCACAGGGAAAGGACAGATATACTTGTTTCCATTTCAGAAGGAGGGAAATTTCAAGATGGAAAGTCGCCCACTGAGAATCACTGAAGAAATTTTGGCACACTTATGTGATGCGTTAAAAGAGATGAATATGTTTTGGAAAGATGTCCACAATATGCTGCTAAATCAAAAAATAAAATAAACAAAAATGAGCAGATTAAAAGTGTCATACATCCAAAAATACACCTCAAAACACTGTTGTGACAAAAGGGATTATGTCTATGTGATGGGACTATAAATGATTTTCACTTGTTTTAATTTTTTTTTGGTAATAGGCTATTTTTATTGCACTTTTATTTTTTATTTTTATTATT